>NC_041389.1:290889205-290989081 GCF_002162155.2 Triticum dicoccoides
TTTTCCCCTATATATAGAGGGGTGAGGGGAGGGCTGCAAAACACCATAACTCAAGGCGCAGCCCCTCCCCTCCCCAACACATCTCCTCCTCCGTACGTGCTTGGCGAAGCCCTGTTGGAATACTGCCGCGTCAACTACACCACGCCGTCGTGCTGCCGTTGGAGCTGCCTTCCTCAACCTCTCCTTCCTCCTTGCTGGATCAAGACGGAGGAGACGTCTCCCGTCCCGTACGTGTGTTGAACGCGGAGGTGCTGTCCGTTCAGCACTAGGACATCGGTGATCCGAATCACGTTCGAGTACGACTCCATCATCACCATCTCCTTGGCAAGCTTCCGCTCGTGATCTACAAGTGGTATGTAGATGCAAACTCTCTCCCTTGACTCGTTGCTTAGATGAACTCATAGATGGATCTTGGTGAAACCGTAGGAAAATTTTTAATTTTCTGCAACGTTCCCCAACAGTGGCATCATGAGCTAGGTCTATGCATAGTTCTCTTTGCACGAGTAGAACACAATTTTGTTGTGGGCGTGGATCTTGTCATCTTACTTGCCTCTACTAGTCTTTTCTTGCTTCGGCGGTATTGTGGGATGAAGCGGCCCGGACCAACCTTACACGTACGCTTACGTGAGACCGGTTCCACCGACTAACATGCACTAGTTGCATAAGGTGGCTGGCGGGTGTCTGTCTCTCCCACTTTAGTTGGAGCGGATTCGATGAAAAGGGCCCTTATGAAGGGTAAATAGAAGTTGACAAAATCACGTTGTGGTTATTCGTAGGTAAGAAAACGTTCTTGCTAGAACCCAATTGCAGCCACGTAAAAGATGCAACAACAATTAGAGGACGTCTAACTTGTTTTTGCAGCGATTGATCAAGTGATGTGATATGGTCAGAAGTTGTGATGAATGATGAATTGTGATGTATGAGATCATGTTCTTTGTAATAGGATTCACGACTTGCATGTCGATGAGTATGACAACCGGCAGGAGCCATAGGAGTTGTCTTTATTTTTGTATGACCTGCGTGTCATTGAAGAACGCCATGTAACTTACTTTACTTCATTGCTAAACGCGTTAGTCATAGAAGTAGAAGTAGTCGTTGGCGTGACAACTTCATGAAGACACGATGATGGAGATCATGATGATGGAGATCATGGTGTCAAGCCGGTGACAAGATGATCATGGAGCCCCGAAGATGGAGATCAATGGAGCTATATGATATTGGCCATATCATGTCACAACTATATAATTGCATGTGATGTTTATTATGTTTATGCATCTTGTTTACTTAGGACGACGGTAGTAAATAAGATGATCCCTTACTAAAATTTCAAGAAGTGTTCTCCCCTAACTGTGCACCGTTGCTACAGTTCGTCGCTTCTAAGCACCACGTGATGATCGGGTGTGATGGATTCTTACGTTCACATACAACGGGTGTAAGACAGTTTTACACAGCGAAAACACTTAGGGTTAACTTGACGAGCCTAGCATGTGCAGACATGGCCTCGGAACACGGAGACCGAAAGGTCGAACACGAGTCGTATGAAAGATACGATCAACATGAGAATGTTCACCGATGATGACTAGTCCGTCTCACGTGATGATCGGACACGGGCTAGTCGACTCGGATCGTGTAACACTTAGATGACTAGAGGGATGTCTAATCTAAGTGGGAGTTCATAATTTGATTAGAACTTAATTTTCATGAACTTAGTCTAAAACCTTTGCAAATATGTCTTGTAGATCAAATGGCCAACGCTCATGTCAACATGAACTTCAACGCGTTCCTAGAGAAAACCAAGCTGAAAGATGATGGCAGCAACTATACGGACTGGGTCCGGAACCTGAGGATCATCCTCATAGCTGCCAGGAAACAATATGTCCTAGAAGGACCGCTAGGTGACGCTCCCGTCCCAGAGAACCAAGACATTATGAATGCTTGGCAGTCTCGTGCTGATGATTACTCCCTCGTTCAGTGCGGCATTCTTTACAGCTTAGAACCGGGGCTCCAAAAGCGTTTTGAGCATCACGGAGCATATGAGATGTTCAAAGAGCTGAAACTAGTTTTCCAAGCTCACGCCCGGGTCGAGAGATATGATGTCTCCGACAAGTTCTACAGTTGTAAGATGGAGGAAAACAGTTCTGTCAGTGAACACATCCTGAAGATGTCTGGGTTACACAACCGTATGACCCAGCTAAATATTAACCTCACAGATGAGGCGGTCATTGACAGAATCCTCCAGTCGCTCCCACCAAGCTACAAGAGCTTTGTGATGAACTACAATATGCAGGGGATGGTAAAGACCATTCCTGAAGTATTTTCTATGCTGAAGTCAGCAGAGGTTGAAATCAAGAAAGAACATCAAGTGTTGATGGTCAATAAGACCACTAAGTTCAAGAAGGGCAAGGGTAAGAAGAACTTCAAGAAGGACGGCAAGGAGGTTGCCGCGCCCGGTAAGCCAGTTGCCGGGAAGAAGTCAAAGAATGGACCCAAGCCTGAGACTGAGTGCTTTTATTGCAAGGGGAAGGGTCACTGGAAGCGGAACTGCCCCAAATACTTAGCGGATAAGAAGGCCGGCAACACCAAAGGTATATTTGATATACATGTAATTGATGTGTACCTTACCAGTACTCGTAGTAACTCCTGGGTATTTGATACCGGTGTCGTTGCTCATATTTGTAACTCACAGCAGGAGCTGCGGAATAAACGGAGACTGGCGAAGAACGAGGTGACGATGCGCGTCGGGAATGGTTCCAGAGTCGATGTGATCGCCGTCGGCACGCTGCCTCTACATTTACCTACGGGATTAGTTTTGAACCTTAATAATTGTTATTTAGTGCCAAGTTTGAGCATGAACATTGTATCTGGATCTCGTTTAATTCGAGATGGCTACTCATTTAAGTCTGAGAATAATGGTTGTTCGATTTATATGAGAGATATGTTTTATGGTCATGCTCCGATGGTCAATGGTTTATTCTTAATGAATCTCGAGCATAATATTACACATGTTCATAGTGTAGATGCCAAAAGATGCAAAGTTGATAACGATAGTCCCACATACTTGTGGCACTGCCGCCTTGGTCACATTGGTGTCAAACGCATGAAGAAGCTCCATGCTGATGGACTTTTGGAGTCTCTTGATTATGAATCATTTGACACATGCGAACCATGCCTCATGGGCAAAATGACCAAGACTCCGTTCTCCGGAACAATGGAGCGAGCAACCAACTTGTTGGAAATCATACATACCGATGTGTGCGGTCCAATGAGCGTTGAGGCTCGCGGAGGATATCGTTATGTTCTCACTCTCACTGACGACTTAAGTAGATATGGGTATATCTACTTAATGAAACACAAGTCTGAGACCTTTGAAAAGTTCAAGGAATTTCAGAATGAGGTGGAGAATCAACATGACCGAAAGATAAAGTTCCTACGATCAGATCGTGGAGGAGAATATTTAAGTCACGAATTTGGCACGCACTTAAGGAAATGTGGAATCGTTTCACAACTCACGCCGCCTGGAACACCTCAGCGAAACGGTGTGTCCGAACGTCGTAATCGCACTCTATTGGATATGGTGCGGTCTATGATGTCTCTTACCGATTTACCGCTATCATTTTGGGGATACGCTCTAGAGACAACTACATTCACTTTAAATAGGGCACCATCTAAATCCGTTGAGACGACACCGTATGAATTATGGTTTGGGAAGAAACCTAAGCTGTCGTTTCTAAAAGTTTGGGGATGCGATGCTTATGTCAAGAAACTTCAACCTGAAAAGCTCGAACCCAAGTCGGAAAAATGCGTCTTCATAGGATACCCTAAGGAAACTGTAGGGTATACCTTCTACTTAAGATCCGAAGGCAAGATCTTTGTTGCCAAAAACGGATGCTTTCTGGAAAAAGAGTTTCTCTCGAAAGAAGTAAGTGGGAGGAAAGTAGAACTCGATGAAGTACTACCTCTTGAACGGGAAAGTGGTGCAGCTCAGGAAAATGTTCCTGTGATGCCCACACCAACTGAAGAGGAAACCAATGATGATGATCAAGGTACTCCGGATCAAGTTGCTACTGAACTTCATAGGTCCACAAGGACACGTTCCGCACCAGAGTGGTACGGCAACCCTGTCCTGGAAATCATGTTGTTAGACAACGGTGAACCTTCGAACTATGAAGAAGCGATGGCGGGCCCAGATTCCAACAAATGGCTAGAAGCCATGAAATCCGAGATAGAATCCATGTATGAAAACAAAGTATGGACTTTGACTGACTTGCCCGATGATCGGCGAGCGATAGAAAACAAATGGATCTTTAAGAAGAAGACGGACGCGGATGGAAATGTTACCATCTATAAAGCTCGACTTGTCGCTAAGGGTTATCGACAAGTTCAAGGGATTGACTACGACGAGACATTCTCTCCCGTAGCGAAGCTTAAGTCCGTCCGAATCATGTTAGCAATTGCCGCATACTATGATTATGAGATATGGCAGATGGACGTCAAAACGGCATTCCTTAACGGGCATCTTAAGGAAGAGTTGTATATGATGCAGCCAGAAGGTTTTGTCGATCCTAAGAACGCTAACAAAGTATGCAAGCTCCAGCGATCCATTTATGGGCTGGTGCAAGCATCTCGGAGTTGGAATATTCGCTTTGATGAGATGATCAAAGCGTTTGGGTTTATGCAGACTTATGGAGAAGCCTGCGTTTACAAGAAAGTGAGTGGGAGCTCTGTAGCATTTCTCATATTATATGTGGATGACATACTCTTGATGGGAAATAATATAGAATTTCTGGACATCATTAAGGCCTACTTGAACAAATGTTTTTCAATGAAGGACCTTGGAGAAGCTGCTTATATATTAGGCATCAAAATCTATAGAGATAGATCGAGACGCCTCATAGGTCTTTCACAAAGCACATACCTTGATAAGATTTTGAAAAAGTTCAAAATGGATGAGTCCAAGAAAGGGTTCTTGCCTATGTTACAAGGTGTGAGATTGAGCTCAGCTCAGTCACCGACCACGGCAAAAGATAAAGAAGAGATGAGTGTCATCCCCTATGCTTCAGCCATAGGATCTATTATGTATGCCATGCTGTGTACCAGACCTAATGTAAACCTTGCCGTAAGTTTGGTAGCAAGATACCAGAGTAATCCCGGCAAGGAACACTGGACAACGATCAAGAATATCCTGAAGTACCTGAAAAGGACAAAGGACATGTTTCTCGTTTATGGAGGTGACGAAGAGCTCGTCGTAAAGGGTTACGTCGACGCTAGCTTCGACACAGATCTGGATGACTCTAAGTCACAAACCGGATACGTGTATATGTTGAATGGTGGAGCAGTAAGCTGGTGCAGCTGCAAGCAGAGCGTCGTGGCGGGATCTACATGTGAAGCGGAGTACATGGCAGCCTCGGAGGCAGCGCATGAAGCTATTTGGGTGAAGGAGTTCATCACCGACCTAGGAGTCATACCCAATGCGTCGGGGCCAATCAAACTCTTCTGTGACAACACTGGAGCTATTGCCCTTGCTAAGGAGCCCTGGTTTCACAAGAAGACCAGGCACATCAAGCGTCGTTTCAACTCCATCCGTGAAAATGTTCAAGATGGAGACATAGAAATTTGCAAAGTACATACGGATCTGAATATCGCTGATCCGTTGACTAAACCTCTCTCGCGAGCTAAACATGATCAACACCAAAACTCTATGGGTGTTCAATTCATCACAATGTAACTAGATTGGTGACTCTAGTGCAAGTGGGAGACTGTTGGAAATATGCCCTAGAGGCAATAATAAAAGTATTATTATATTTCTATGTTCATGATAATTTTCTTTTATTCATGCTATAACTGTATTATCCGGAAATCGTAATACACGTGTGAATACAAAGACCACAATATGTCCCTAGTAAGCCTCTAGTTGACTAGCTCGTTGTGATCAACAGATAGTCATGGTTTCCTGGCTATGGACATTGGATGTCGTTGATGACGGGATCACATCATTAGAAGAATGATGTGATGGACAAGACCCAATCCTAAGCATAGCACAAAGATCGTGTAGTTCGTTTGCTAGTGCTTTGCCAATGTCAAGTATCTCTTCCTTCGACCATGAGAGCGTGTAACTCCTGGATACCGTAGGGGTGCTTTGGGTGTATCAAAAGTCACAACGTAACTGGGTGACTATAAAGGTGCACTACAGGTATCTCCGAAAGTATCTATTGTTTTATGCGGATCGAGACTGGGATTTGTCACTCCGTATGACGGAGAGGTATCTCTGGGCCCACTCGGTAATGCATAATCATAATGAGCTCAAGGTGACCAATGTGTTGGCCACGGGATCATGCATTACGGTACGAGTAAAGTGACTTGCCGGTAATGAGACTGAACAAGGTATTGGGATACCGACGATCGAGTCTCGGGCAAGTAACGTACCGATTGACAAAGGGAATTGTATACAGGGTTTGATCGAATCCTCGACATCGTGGTTCAACCGATGAAATCATTGAGGAGCGTGTGGGAGCCATCATGGGTATCCAGACCCCGCTGTTGGTTATTGCCCGAGAGTGGTCTCGGTCATGTCTTCATGTCTCCCGAGCCCGTAGGGTCTACACACTTAAAGTTCGGTGACGCTAGGGTTGTTAGGAAGACTAGTATGTGACTACCGAATGTTGTTCGGAGTCCCGGATGAGATCCCGGACGTCACGAGGAGTTCCAGAATGGTCCGGAGGTAAAGTTTTATATATGGGAAGTTGTTAAACGGGCACCGGAAAGTTTTGGGGTTATACCGGTATTGTACCGGGACCACCGGAAGGGTTCCGGGGGTCCACCGGGAGGGGCCACCCCTCCCGAAGGGCCACTTGGGCTGCGTGGGTATAGCAGCGAGCCCCTAGTGGGCTTGGCGCGCCCCCCTCCTTGGGCTCATGCGCCTAGGGGTGGGGGGGAAACCCTAAAGGGGGCGCACCCCCTTTGCTTGGGGGGCAAGCCCCCCACGCATTAGCCGCCGCCCCCCCTAGGGTTTTCCCTAGAGGGCCGGACCCCCTTGCCTTTTCCCCTATATATAGAGGGGTGAGGGGAGGGCTGCAAAACACCATAACTCAAGGCGCAGCCCCTCCCCTCCCCAACACATCTCCTCCTCCGTACGTGCTTGGCGAAGCCCTGTCGGAATACTGCCGTGTCAACTGCACCACGCCGTCGTGCTGCCGTTGGAGCTGCCTTCCTCAACCTCTCCTTCCTCCTTGCTGGATCAAGACGGAGGAGACGTCTCCCGTCCCGTACGTGTGTTGAACGCGGAGGTGCTGTCCGTTCAGCACTAGGACATCGGTGATCCGAATCACGTTCGAGTACGACTCCATCATCACCATCTCCTTGGCAAGCTTCCGCTCGTGATCTACAAGTGGTATGTAGATGCAAACTCTCTCCCTTGACTCGTTGCTTAGATGAACTCATAGATGGATCTTGGTGAAACCGTAGGAAATTTTTTAATTTTCTGCAACGTTCCCCAACAAATCTCTCTCGGGAGGGTTGATCTGGAGTCCGTTCGGGGCTCTGGAGAGGGGGATTCGTCGCCGTCGTCATCATCAACCATCCTCCAACACCAGTTTCATGATGCTCACCACCGTGCGTGAGTAATTCCATCGTAGTCTTGCTGGACGGTGATGGGTTGGATGAGATTTACCATGTAATCAAGTTAGTTTTGTTAGGGTTTGATCCCTAGTATCCACTATGTTCTGAGATTGATGTTTCTATGACTTTGCTATGCTTAATGCTTGTCACTAGGGCCCGAGTGCCATGATTTCAGATCTGAACCTATTATGTTTTCATGAATATATGTGTGTTCTTGATCCTATCTTGCAAGTCTATAGTCACCTATTGTGTGTTATGATCCGACAACCCCGAAGTGACAATAATCGGGATACTTCTCGGTGATGACCGTAGTTTGAGGAGTTCATGTATTCACTATGTGTTAATGCTTTGGTCCGTTTCTCTATTGAAAGGAGGCCTTAATATCCCTTAGTTTCCACTAGGACCCCGCTGCCACAGGAGGGTAGGACAAAAGATGCCATGCAAGTTCTTTCCATAAGCACGTATGACTATTTACGGAATACATGCCTACATTATATTGATGAACTGGAGCTAGTTATGTGTCACCCTATGTTATAGCTATTACATGAGGAATTACACCCGGCATAATTATCCATCACCGATCCATTGCCTACGAGCTTTTCACATATTGTTCTTCGCTTATTTACTTTTCCGTTGCTACTATTACAACTACTACAAAAAACACAAAAACTATTATCTTTACTTTTGCCACCGTTACCTTTATTATCATACTACTTTGCTACTAAATACTTTGCTGCAGATACTAAGTTATCCAGGTGTGGTTGAATTGACAACTCAACTGCTAATACTCAAAAATATTCTTTGGCTCCCCTTGTGTCGAATCAATAAATTTGGGTTGTACTTCACCCTCGAAAGCTGTTGCGATCCCCTACACTTGTGGGTTATCAAGACTAATTTCTGGCGCCGTTGCCGGGGAGCATAGCTCTATTCTCTGAGTCACTTGGGATTTATATCTATTGATCTCTATGAAGAATTTTAAAGACGCTAAAACCAAGTTTTGTCCCTCAACTACGAGGGGAGGTAAGGAACTGCCATCTAGCTCTGCACTAGATTCTCCTTCTGTTATGAGTAAGTTTGCGACACCTAAACCTGCTACTGCTATGAATTATGATATGTCGCATGTTATTGATGATGCTACTTCTGCTATGCATGATGAAACTACTTCTGTGCGTGATACTACTTTGCCATTAGGTGAATTTCTTGATGAACAACTTGCTAGAGTTAGGGAGAATGAAATTATTGAAGATGCTATTATTGATGATAGTGATGATGAAAGTTCTCCCAATGATTATGTATTGCCTGTTGTTCCTGAGGGTTATGTTATGAATGAAGAAGCTACTAGAGCTATCTTTGCTTGCAATGATAGATATGATCTTAAGAAATTATTAGCTAAATGGAAGCAGCAGACTCTTGATGCTAGAATGAAACCTGACCCTGCTTTTGCTACTTCACCTATCTGTGTTACTGATAAGGATTATGAATTCTCTGTTGATTCTGAGATTATTACTCTAGTTGAATCTGATCATTTTTATGGCCTTGAATCTGAAACTGTTGTGGCACATCTTACCAAGTTGAATGATATAACTACCCTGTTCACTCATGATGAAAGATCTCGCTATTTTTATATCCTTAAGATTTTTCTGTTCTCGTTAAATGGTGATGCTAAGACTTGGTATAATTCTCTTGCTCCTGGTTGTGTGCGTAGTCCCCAGGATATGATTTATTACTTCTCTGCTAAATATTTCCCTACTCATAAGAAACAAGCTGCCTTGCGGAAAATATATAATTTTGTGCAAATCAAAGAAGAAAGTCTCCCACAAGCTTGGGGGAGGCTTCTCCAGTTACTTAATGCTTTGCCTAATCATCCTCTCAAGAAAAATGAAATACTCGATATCTTTTATAATGGACTAACCGATGCTTCCAAGGACTACTTGGTTAGTTGTGATGGTTGTGTTTTCAGGGAAAGAACAGTCGACGAAGCTGAATTACTATTGAATAATATGTTGACTAATGAAAATAATTGGACTCTTCTGAGCCAATTCCTGAGGCAATTCCTGAACCAATTGAGCCAACTCCTGAGCCTATTCCTAAACCCACTCCAAAGAAGAGAGGTGTTTTATTTCTCAGTCCTGAAGATATGCAAGAGGCAAAGAAATCAATGAAAGAAAAAGGTATTAAAGCTGAAGATGTTAAGAATTTACCACCTATTGAAGAAATACATGGTCTTAATATACCGCCTGTTGAAGAACCACATTGTCTTGATAACCCGACACAGGTAGTAAAGGTAAATTCTCTCTATAGATATGATAAAGTTGAAATCCCCTCTACTAAGTTTCATAGCCCTTGCTTAGAAGAATTTGATGACTTTATGGCTAGACAAGAAAGTTTTAATGCTTAGAGAGTTAAAGAATAATGCTTTTGAGATAGGACACGTAAGCGATAATATGGCTAGAGTTAAAGGTGAACTCCAACTCGTTAGCAAATATGCGTCTATGGTTGCTACTCAAGCTGAGCAAGTACTTAAAGCTCAAAATGATTTGCTTGAGGAATTAAATAATAAAAATGACTTTGTTGTTAGAGTGGCTACTAGAACTGGTAGAATGACTCAGGAACCTTTGTATCCTGAAGGCCACCCTAAGAGAATCGAGCAAGATTCTCAGAGAAATAATTTAGAGGCACCTAGTTCTTCTAAAAAGAAGAAAAAGAAAAACGATAGGATTTTGCATTCTTCTAGTGAACCTACTGTAGACACACCTGAGAATCCCAATGATATTTCTATCTCAGATGCTAAACACAATCAGGTGATGAACATGAACCTAGTGATAATGTTAATGATAATGTTCATGCTGATGCTCAACCTAGCAAAAACAATGAAGTAGAGGTTGAACCTGCTGTTGATCTTGATAACCCGCAATCAAAGAATCAACGTATGATAAGAGAGATTTTGTTGCTAGGAAGCACGGTAGAGAAAGAGAACCATGGGTTCAGAAACCCATGCCCTTTCCTCCTAAACCATCCAAGATAAAGGATGATGAGGATTTTGAGCACTTTGCTGAAATGATTAGACCTATTCTCTTTACGTATGTGCTTAACTGATATGCTTAAAGTAAATCCTTATGCTAAGTATATGAAGGATATCATTACAAACAAAAGAAAGATACCGGAAGCTGAAATTTCCACCATGCTTGCTAATTACACCTTTAAGGATGGAATACCAAAGAAACTTGGAGATCCAGGGGTACCGACTATACCATGCTCCATTAAAGGAAACTATGTTAGAACTGCCTTATGTGATCTTGGAGCCGGTGTTAGTGTTATGCCTCTCTCTTTATATCGTAGACTTGAATTTAATAAGTTGACACCTACTAAAATATCTTTGCAAATGGCTGATAAATCAACCGCTATACCTGTCGGTATTTGTGAGGATGTGCCTGTTGTGGTTGCAAATGTCACTATCTTAACGGACTTTGTTATTCTTGATATTCCTGAGGACGATAGTATGTCTATTATCCTTGGTAGACCTTTTCTTAATACTACAGGGGCTGTTATTGATTGCAACAAAGGCAATGTCACTTTTCATGTTAATGGTAATGAGCATACGGTACACTTTCCGAGGAAACAATCTCAAGTTCATAGCATCAATTCTATTGGAAAAGTTCCAACTATCATTATTGGAGGTTTTGAATTTCCTCTCCCTAATGTCAAGAAAAAGTATGATATTCTTATTGTTGGGGATTTTCATATCCCGGTTGAGGTAACTTAGTGTTATTCGAAATTTCTCCGGTTCTGTGTTATTCGGAATGAGTTTGTTAACAAGACTTGATCAACCTTGTTAGTGGATTCATTTTGATGATCATGAGATGGATGAAACTAGAAGGCACAACCTTCTGTACCCTTTTTTTACTTTCTGTTATTTAAAACAAATAAAGCAAAAATAGTATTATCCGTCTGTTTTCTGAATTTTCCGTGCAATGAAAAATATCCCGAAAATAGAAGTGCTCCAAATGCCCTGCAAATTTAGTATGATTTTTTATGGAATATTTGAGGATTTTAGACACTGAAATCACTGCAGGAGGGGCAAGCACCAGGCCACGAGAGTGGAGGGCGCCCCCCCTATAGGGCGTGCCCCCTGTCTCGTGGGCCCCTGGTGGCCCCCCTCCACTTATGCCAGCACCCACACACTTCATCTTCTATCCAAAAAAATCCCCATCCAACTCAAGCACGAGTTCTATCTCATTTTGCTGCGATTTTCGATCTCCTTGCTCAAAGCTCCATTCACAAAACTGCTTTGGGAGATTGTTGCTTGGTATGTGACTCCTCCATTGGTCTAATTAGTTTTTGTTCTAGTGCTTTATTCATTGCAAATTTTTGCTAGCTTGGTGACCCTGTTCTTGAGCTTGCATGTTAAATTTGTGAGGTCCCAAGTAGTTCTAATGCATGATATAGGCTCTAGGCACTTGTAGGAGTAGTTGCTACCAATCTTGTTTAGTTTTATTCATTTTTATTTTGAAGTTACTAAAATTTCAGAATTTTTCAGAGAATGTTAAGGAAAATTTTGAGGGGCTCTTCTAGCCAAGACTCTCAGGAAAAAGAAGCCAAAGAGAAGGAAAAAAGCCAAGTATAATCTTCCTCGCTTAGCGGAAGTGCGGTCGTTTGTGAATGGCCATGCAATGATTTTTTGAAAGAAGCCGGAATTCATGAGGATTTTTATTCTTTGATTGATATTGCAGGCCTCAACGGTTTCATCAATGACCGGATTGATCAGTATCTCTTACTCACTAATACTTTCATGCAAAACTTTTATTATTATCCTAAGAAGTCACCGCCTGCAGTATCATTTTATTTATATGATGAATTCAGAGAAATGTCTTTACGTAATTTTTGCGCGGTGTGTAGGATACCTTATGAGGGAGAATTAGAGGGACCCCATCGTAAAGATATGGATGGCTTTGTTAATACTATCGTTGTAGAGGAGACAAAGAAGGGTTCCGAGGCAAAAGTCTCTAGCATACACTTTCCTGTTTTACGCTACTTTGCCATATTTGCTAGTAGATGCTTGATTGGTCGTGGAAATAGTGGAAACTTGAGTGTTCCTGATATTATCATTCTTCAACATGCCTTGCTTGGAGACAATACTTTTAATATGGGTGCCGTCGTTGCTAAACGACTAGCCCTGAATCGTACAAAAGGCCCCATATTTGGAGGCATCTATGCTGCACGTCTTTCTAGGCATTTTCAGATACCCATTAGGCACCTTGAGAAAGAGGAGACAATATTGCCTCCTCACATTTTAGATTACAAGAGCATGGTAGCACACAAGTTTATTGTCGACAATAAAGAGAGGATGCTCTTGTATAAACTTATATTCAATAAGAAACACATTGAAATTATTATTTTTCATGCGCCTCTGTTGTTTGATTTGCTTGCAGAAAATTTTCTCGTCACATCAGAAGCGGTGAACAATCATTGAGCTCAAGCTTTTACTCCAGAATCTGAACCTGAGCCGGAACCTGAACTGGACCCTTATCGTACATCATCTGTCCAGTGGGATCCGCAGATGACCAGCTAGCGGTATCCTGATTACACCTCTCATTACACCGGGGAGAGTAGCGGCGGTCCCTGGTATTAGACCAACTTTGGCCAAAAGCCTAAGCTTGGGGAAGTACGTATTTCTCACCGACTTTACATTCATGTTCACACACTAGTTGTCGGTGCTCATACTCTTTCATTATATTATCCATGTTAGTTTAAAATTCCTTTTTCTAGTTTTCTTCTTGTGTGTTTGATAAACCTTGAGAAAAACCAAAAAAAATAGTTAGTTTAATTTCCTTGCTGGTAGTAGAAATTAAAATGAAAACCCAAAAATATTTCTAATTCTTTTTCTTTCTTGTTGGGAGCTTTCCCGTGTAAATAGTTTTATTTTCTTTTCTTTCCTTTGGGGGTCGAGAAGACCATATTGAAAATGTTTAGTGGCTCTCATATGCATGATTATTTATTTAACTTAGAGCCCATATTACTTGTCTTCTCTTTTGAGTTGAATGCTTGCAGATTCCAGCTTAGTCCAATGCACGTGTACTCTTATTATTATACACATCATTCGGTCATGCAAGTGAAAGGCAATAATGACGACATATGATGGACTTATTGGGATGAGAGAAGCTGGTATGAACTCGACCTCTCTTGTTTTTGTAAATATGATGAATTCATGGTTCCCGAGTCAGCTTATTATGAAGTAAACATATTTGCAATGAAATTGAGAGATTATAGTTGCTTGTGCCATGCTTGATTAGCTTTGAGTTATAATGGTTTACCTTGCGTGCCAACATGCTATTAGAATTATTATGATGTGGTATAATGGGGTGGTATCTTCCTTTGAATGAATTGAGTGACTCGACTTGGCACATGTTCACGCATGTAGTTGAATCAAATCAACATAGCCTTCACGATATTTATGTTCATGGTGGATTATATCCTACTCGTGCTTATATTCGGTGTGAATTAATTTTAATGCATGTTTATGAAAGTTGTCGCTCTCTTAGTTGGTCGCTTCCCAGTCTTTTGCTAGCCTTCACCTATACTAAGCAGGAATACTGCTTGTGCATCCAAAATCCTTAAACCCCAAAGTTGTTCCATATGAGTCCACTATACCTTCCTATACGCGGTATTTACCTGCCGTTCCAAATAAATTTGTATGTGCCAAACTCCAAACCTTCAAATGAAATTCTGTTTTGTATGCTCGAGCAGCTCATGTTACAACTAGGGCTGCCTATATCTTCCATGCTAGGTGGGTTATTCTCAAGAGGAGTGGACTCTGCTCCTCATTCACGAGAAAGGGCCGGTAACCGGGATGCCCAGTCCCATGATCCAAAAATATCAAAGCAAATCAAAATAATTAAACAAAACTCCCACAGGGCTGTTGTTAGTTGGAGACACTTGTCGTTTTGAGCAAGCCATAGATTGATGCTTGTTGGTGGTCTGGGAGTATAAACCTTTATCATTCTGTTTGAGAACTGCCTATAATGCATGTAGTATGGAAGATACAGCCATCTCATAGTTGTTGCGTTGACAGCGAAAGTATGCCGCTCAAAATGTTATTCAATCTCTGTTTTAAAATCGAGCTCTGGCACCTCTATAAATCTCTGCTTCCCTCTGCAAAGGGCCTATCTATTTACTTTTATGTTGAGTCATCACCCTTCTTATTAAAAAGCACCCGCTGGAGAGCATATTGTTATTTGCGTGTATTACTATTGGTTCATATTGGGTATGACTTGACTGGATCTCTTTTACCATGAATTACAATGTCTAGCCAGTCCTTGATCTTTAAAGGTGCTCTGCATTTATGTTTTGCGGTCTCAGAAAGTGCTAGCGAGATACCATTTTGTTATATCATGTTATGATTGTTTTGAGAAAGTGTTGTCATCCGAGTTTTATTATTATGGCTCGCTGGCTGATTACGCTATTGATATAAGTAATTGTGAGACCTAAGTGTTATTGTGAGTATGGTTAGTTCATGATATTTGCTGAAACCTGAATGCTGGTTTTTCATGTTTACAACAATAAGAGCAAACAGATTTTGTAAAAGATTTCTTTATCACTTTCAGTTTATCAACTGAATTACTTGAGGACAAGCAAAGGTTTAAGCTTGGGGGAGTTGATACGTCTCCAACGTATCTACTTTTCCAAACACTTTTGTCCTTGTTTTGGACTCTAACTTGCATAATTTGAATGAAACTAACCCGGACTGACGATGTTTTCAGCAGAACTGCCATGATGTTGTTTTATGTGTAGAAAAGAAAAGTTCTCAGAATGTCCTAAAAATCCACGGAGGCACTTTTTAAAATTAATAAGAATTTCTGGGCGAAAGAAATACACCAGGGGGACCACACCCTTTCCACGAGACAAGGGGCGCCCCCCTATAGGGCGCGCCCCCTATCTCGTGGCCCCCCTGGACCTCCACCGACCTCAACTCCAACTCCATATCTTCCGTCTCGGGGAGAAAAAAATCAGAGAGAAAGTTTCATCGCGTTTCATGATACGGAGCCGCCGCCAAGCCCTAATCTCTCTCGGGAGGGCTGATCTGGAGTCCGTTCGGGGCTTCGAGAGGAGGATTCGTCGCTGTCGTCATCATCAACCATCCTCCATCACCAATTTCATGATGCTCACCGCCGTGCGTGAGTAATTCCATCGTAGTCTTGCTGGACGGTGATGGGTTGGATGAGATTTACCATGTAATCAAGTTAGTTTTGTTAGGGTTTGATCCCTAGTATCCACTATGTTCTGAGATTGATGTTGCTATGACTTTGCTATGCTTAATGCTTGTCACTAGGGCCCGAGTGCCATGATTTCAGATCTGAACCTATTATGTTTTCATGAATATATGTGTGTTCTTGATCCTATCTTGCAAGTCTATAGTCACCTATTATGTGTTATGATCCGACAACCCCGAAGTGACAATAATCGGGATACTTCTCGGTGATGACCGTAGTTTGAGGAGTTCATGTATTCACTATGTGTTAATGCTTTGGTTCGGTTCTCTATTAAAAGGAGGCCTTAATATCCCTTAGTTTCCACTAGGACCCCGCTACCACGGGAGGGTAGGATAAAAGATGTCATCCAAGTTCTTTTCATAAGCACGCATGACTATTTATGAAATACATGCCTACATTACATTGATGAACTGGAGCTAGTTCTGTGTCACCCTATGTTATAGCTATTACATGAGGAATCGCATCCGGCATAATTATCCATCACTGATCCATTGCCTACGAGTTTTTCACATATTGTTCTTCACTTATTTACTTTTTCGTTGCTACTGTTACAACTACTACAAAAAACCCAAAAACTATTATCTTTACTTTTGCCACTGTTACCTCTATTATCATACTACTTTGCTACTAAATACTTTGCTGCAGATACTAAGTTATCCAGGTGTGGTTGAATTGACAACTCAATTGCTAATACTCAAGAATATTCTTTGACTTCCCTTGTGTCGAATCAATAAATTTGGGTTGTACTTCACCCTCGAAAGCTGCTGCGATCCCCTACACTTGTGGATTATCACTAATCCGAAGCGAGAGTGAAGGTAAGAAAAGAGGTTTGAGCTTTTGTTTGAATTCCTATGAAATTGGAGGCATAAGAATGGATTCTATAGGTTTTTGGAGACCTATATCCTATATCCAAAGGGCTTCCATAGAAAAAATTATATAGGATTCAAGTACTCCAAAATTCTAGAATACTCCTTCAATCAAAAAAGGCCTTGACTTGTTTAACTTCACACCCCTCCAAATGTACTCCCTCTGTCCCAAAATTCTTGTCTTAAATTTGTCTAAATACAAATGTATCAAGTCACGTTTTAGTATTAGATACATCCGTATCTAGACAAATCTAAGACAAGAATTTTGAGACAGAGAGAGTATTTGTCTTTCTAGAGATTTCAACACGTGACTACATACGGAGCAAAATGAGTGAATCTACACTCTAAAATATGTCTATATACATCCGTATGTGGTAGTCCATTTGAAATCTCTAGAAAGACAAATATTTAGGAACAGAGAGAGTAATAATTAACCTTATCTCTCCCTTTATTAGGATGATTATCCTTAAACCTCCCTGCAATAAGACGTGCACAACTACTCTACAATGTGATTTAGACTAGTCATAGTGGGAGTAACTTTGGTAATAACATAACGCAACCCAAGATATATATGTTTATGTGACATGGAGTTAATGAGGAGAGATGTGATTATGGTAACATAATATGTTACCGTAATATAACACACCCCAATGCAAAATAAGTCTACAATATAATAAATGAAGGCTTGCATGACACTACACTTATATTACTACCCACTATGATGGTAGTAACATAGACTAGTAACATATGCATGTTACTAGTCTAAGTTACTACCCACTATGACTAGCCTTAAACTATACTACATATTACATGAATAAATCAATAATCTCGTAAATAGGTCCCAACTCGTAAATAGATCCCCACTATGATCACCCCGTGGATGATTTGTCGCATCCACAACATATTAAACCCATTAAGCATCGCCGGAATGGCAGCCAACCAGCTATGCTCAGCTATGCCATGTGACGCAAATTGGTTGGCCGTAGTGAGAAACCTTTTAAGAAAATAGATGAATAGGAATTTTTCTAAATACTTCTTTTTCCTTTTTAGATGGAGGTGAGGACTCCGTACTTTTTCAATGAAGGCCTATGCAAAGTGGCACTCGTTGGTAGGCCGTGGTGGTATTTTTTTTCTTTTTTTTCTTTTTTTTAAGATGGAGGTGAGGATTTTTATTCTGAGATACTTTTTTAAAGGGAGGCGAGAACCTCATATACTTTTTAAATGAAAATGTACGCATAATTTTCTTTTAAGCGGCGCCATAGGGTGGCGCCCCAACCACTAGTTCTTCTTCAATGGTGCACAACTAGTGGTCTAGGATTGCTCTGAATCGTGGCGCTGCCGTCCCCGCCCCGTCGACAATGAGAGCCAGTGGTGCCTGGTCGCCATGGAGGAGGAGGCGCCCTACCCGGTGATCGCCAATGTGCGCGGCCACCTCCTTCACTACCTCGGTCGCGACGGCGACGCCACGTCCTCATGCCGGTGATCACCAACGCGCGCGACCACCTCCTTCACTACTTCGGTCACGGCGGCGAAGCCACATCCTCACGCACCAGGAAGGCTGCCGACAAGGCGGCAACCTCCTTCACTACCTCGGTCGCGGCGGCGAAGCCACGTCCTCACGCACCAGGAAGGCTGCCGACAAAGCGGCAACCGAGGAGGAGCATCGGGAGCGACACAACGCCGCACGCCTTCGCAGCCTTCGCGATGTCCGAATGCGGCACACACAGCGCCGCACGCGGAGCAGCCTTCGCGATGTCGAATATGGCACCGGATTTGGGTCCTCGCCGACCCGGACCTGGCGTAACCGATCAGCGCTGCTGCAACCCCTAGGAGGCACTTGATGTTGCCCCCATGACGATCTTCTCCCATAAGAAGATCTCCAATTTCTGCATACATGAGATGATTTTGCACAATACCTTAGTCGGGTTTTCACAAGCTTGCCTTCATTAGCCATTGTGTTTCTAGTATTACTTTTTCTAGTATTACTACATAGTGCCCGAACAGAGACAGCGGAAATTCAAAGAAAGCCCTTCGGAAAAGAAACTACCTTCAAATATCTTCCTCCAAGTAGCAAGGCTCCCAACCAAGCAACCATTGCGAACATCTTCTGCTGAAGTTCAGTATTTGGTCAGTGCAAATAAAATACTTGCATACAAAAAGCATACATCATCAAACAGATTAAAAAGGGCAAAATAGCGCTATTTGTGCTGATAACAAATTGGAAAGAATGATGCATTGCATTCTAATTAAGGGGACAGAAGATATGTATATATTCCTCCTATTTATGGCCAAACCGCTGCAAAGGTAAACAGAACTGATCTGTTTTCTTTGCCCATCTGTCTGTGTACTCGTGAAAAGAAGTGGAACGGGATATAACAACTGCAGGTTACACACACCAACGGTTAAATAGATAATAGTATTGATTTAGACCCATGTTATCTATATTTTACATGCTTAGAGAGCAGCTATTGCACCATCATGTTTCCATACTCCAACTATATGCCATGTAAATTAATTTAGAGTGATCTTATATTTTACTCCCTCCATTTCTTTTTAGTCTGCATATAAAATTTGGTCAAAGTCAAACTTTGTCAACTTTGACTAAGTTTATAGAAAAAAATATCAAGATTCACAATATGAAATCAATATTATTAGATGAATCATGAAATTAATTTTCATACCATATAGCTTTAATATTGTAGATGTTGATATTTTTTTCTATAAAGTTAGTCAAACTTTATAAAGTTTGACTTTGACCAAATATTATATGCAGACTACAAAGAAACGGAGGAAGTACATGGTTGGAGGACAGCTATTGCGAGAGCCTCTTTTCATAAGCTAACTTTTTTCTTGCATTCATTCTTCAGAAAACTTGAAACATTGGAAGCTTTACTTACGAAGGACATATTTTCATCAGTTGACACCTATTCCAACTTCTAGTATGTCACTTAAGACTCCTAGAGATTCAGTCACATATCTCAACATCTTTAATTGGGTTGCTACTTCTTCCCTTTCGGTGTTTTAACAGAAAGCATAAGTGTCTACTGTAACTCATAGGAGTTAGGGCATTTGTAGTAACATTTCAAATATGAGGGCTCATATCTTGCTGCTGCTTCTTTTATTTTCCCTCGAAAACCACAACACTTAAATTTCACAAATAATACTCATGGGCTTGTGGCATAGCGGTGGGGACGAAGATGCCCACGCCCTACCCAGGTTTGATCCCGAGTGAGCATAGAACATGGTGTGCTGAATTCAGAGTACACATGAACATGGTGTGCTCTTATTCACACACGTGTGCACGCTCAGTGATAAAGTGCGTGCCCGCCGTGTGTGAAGGCTCTCGCGCTTTCGTAATATTTCTAGTGGATGCTTACCCATGCGGCCGTCTGTTTGCATGGTGGCGTAAGTGGAAGTGAGTCTGCAGTACTTAAGTAAAAATGAAGAAGTAACACCCCACGGTGCATATAAAGATATGATTAATAGACCTCAGTGGTGATGTGTCTTCCATTGCGCTCGTCTCTTCTCCAGTCCCACGGCTTCTCAGGGTTATTTAACGCCCAAAAACCTTGGCATGCAGCTCTTGCCTTTCTCTCCCACTGCACAATCAGAGCATAAGCACAGAACTTTCAGCTGATATAAACATATTCTGCGAGTACATTTTTGTGTAGTAGATTTTCTTACTTCAAGAAACTCTCGCCGTGAATCATAATTTTTGAAATACCATGCATGACCATTCTTCAGCATCTGCTCCTGAAGGACCGAGACACACACAATCACTCTAATCAGGATTGAAGCGATATCCAAAGCCTTAAAAAGCATGTGAGGTATTGGATAGCTTCTCTCTCTTTTTACAGGAAAGTTTCTAGTTCACCTGGATGAACACACTGTCGCAATAGATGTCGCCAACATATCGGCCAAATTGGTCCTGCTCATACACATAAATTCTGCTGCTTTTCCCACCAATGAGCTTCACCAAAGCATCCTTTGATTCCTTTCCATACGGCATCTTCAGCTCCGGTGCATCTATTCCCCTTTAACTCGCGAAAGATTGTGCACTTCATGACATTATTTCCCGTTATTACTGAATTTGAAGATGCAAATTAGAGCAGCATTATACCTCATTCTGATTCGGTATTTCCTTGCAAGGATCTCACTGCCTGAACGGATTATTATCCTGCTCACAAAAATTATTAGTAAGTTATGATTCCATGTGATTCCAAATAATATATGATTAAATCAAAGCAAGAACCTAATTCAAACTGATAGGGTCACGCTAATCGCATAAATTTTGTCTTCCGGCGGAAGTCAATGTTTTTTTTTTTGTGGTTTAACGTTATTATCTTGTGTTTCTTATGCTGAGTTTCACATTTGTGAGTCAACATAAACGCAACTTTATTTTCATGACTTATTATCTTGCGTTTCTCAATTGAAAATAGTTCTAAGGAAAAATCACACCACTATTTTTTCAGCTTCTTAAATGGAATTCAAACTTAATGAGCCTACATATAAAATATCAAACATAGACGGTCACACGGGATACATTCAACCAGCTTGGATGGCGGTCCAATAATAGGATATGTGTGTAGATTTCTGTTATATGCCGGTTGTGGCTTTTATCTTTTTCTCCTTCATGGATTTTCTATGTACCAAATGATGTTAGTCATACTCTAAATAATAAATAAATATGGTTGTGTGCATCAAAATAATGCAGAGGCAGGGGGTGTTAACCTCCTTTTCTAAAAAAGGAAACATTCCCTGTTACAGTAAATTATGGTATAATTAAAGACTGGGAATATGGAAAGGTACGGTTTTAATACTTGTATCCAGCTTCGTCAATGGTACTTCGAAGAGTATCAGCCCTGTCGTAATCCCTACGGATACGTGCTTGAGTCCTTTCAGTCACCATCTCATACACTTTTTGTGGTACATTTTCTGACTCCCTGGGATCATCCATTACAGCAACATAAGCAGTAAAGCCATCACCATCTCCAATGCACTTTGCATTAACCTGAGAACCATAGTGATTATGAGAAACAGCATTTGTCCATGCTGATGTAAAGCACTGTTCATATTTTGATGTCAGTGTAAGCATATTTTTCAGTCTATCACATCTGACCGGCAAAGTGTTCAGCACAAACTGCACGCCATCTGGAAGTGCCCTTGGAAGTTGGTTTGAGGATGCTGCAGCGCTTGTTGGGATCGGGAAGTTGTAAAATTCAAGAATACCCTTATGAAAAAACATTGTTAGTGGGGTGAGTATGACATATATATTCACTTGGAACAGAAAAAATATAACGCAAACTGCAGTGAATTTCTAGTTGGAAACTATTCTCATTGATTGATCACAGGTGTTACAGAGTACAACATATATGGAGAGTGTGGAGTTGCCAAACGCCCCTACAATGGTGGCACGCAGGCCAGGCGTGGCTGACTCGGTCACAAAAATACATACAAGAGATGCTACAAAATACATACGCTAACACCCCCCTCAGCCGGAACTCCATTTGGGAGGATGTTCAGGCTGGACCGAAAATCAGAGAACACCTGTGATGGTAACCCCTTGGTGAAAACATCCGCAAACTGAGAGCTCGATGGAACATGAAGAACGCGAGCCTCTCCAAGAGCCAATGTGTCACGAACGAAGTGCAAGTCTATCTTGATATGCTTGGTGCGCTGATGCTGAACGGGGTTACAAGCGAGATAAGAAGCACTTATGTTGTCACAGTATACAATGGTGGCTCGGGTGGGCGGGTGTTGAAGCTCAAAGAGAAGCTGGCGCAGCCAACAGGACTCGGCAACACAATTTGCAACGCCGCGATATTCCGCTTCGGCACTGGAGCGGGAGATAGTGGCTTGCCTCTTGGAAGACCATGAGACGAGGTTGGATCCGAGGAACACACAAAAACCAGAAGTGGACTTCCGTGTGTCCGGGCACCCCGCCCAATCAGCGTCAGTGTAAGCGATGAGATCCGTGGTGGAGGACTTGTATAACTGAAGTCCGTAGTGAGAGGTACCCCGGAGGTAGCGAAGGATCCACTTCACGAGCTGCATATGAGTGTCGAGAGGGTCATGCATGAAGAGGCAGGCCTGTTGAACGGCATAGGCAATATCTGGACGTGTGAGGGTGAGATATTGTAGGGCTCCGGCAAGGCTGCGGTATAGTGTGGGGTTAGAGAGAGGCTGGCCAGCATGAGAGGATAGCTTGGAGCTGGTGTCAACAGGCGTTGAAACGGACTTGCAGTTAAGCATCTTGGCTCGTTCCAAAATCTCTAGAGTGTACCGTTGTTGGCACAAGAAGATACCGGACGTGTTGGGGGTGACATTGATGCCCAAAAAATGATGGAGAGCACCGAGATCGGTCATGGAGAACTCGCGTTTGAGCGAGTTTATGACGGAATGTAGTGTGGTGGGAGTGTTTGCCATGAGAATGATATCATCTACGTAGACCAACAAATATGCAATAGAGGCGCCATGGTGAAGAACAAAGAGTGAGGAATCACTCTTTGTGGCGCGAAACCCGAGGGAGAGAAGATATGCTTGGAACCGAAGGAACCAAGTGCGGGGGGCCTGTTTGAGGCCGTAGAGAGACTTGCGTAGATGGCAAACGTGGTCCGGCCGAGAGGAGTCGACAAACCCCGCAGGTTGAGAACAGTACCCCGTCTCATGAAGATCGCCATGAAGGAAGGCGTTCTTCACATCGAGCTGATGGATGGGCCATGAGTGAGAAGTAGCAAGGCTCAAAACCACGCGAATGGTTGCCGGTTTGACAACCGGGCTGAATGTCTCGCCATAATCAACGCCCTCTTGCTGAGTGAAACCGCGAACGACCCATCGTGCCTTGTATCGAGCCAAAGAACCGTCCGAGTGGAACTTATGGCGAAAAATCCACTTGCCCGTGACCACGTTGACACCTGCAGGCTTAGGCACCAAAGACCAAGTAAAGTTGTTCATTAAAGCATTGTACTCTTCTAGCATGGCTTGTCGCCAATGGGGGTCTTTGAGTGCAGATTTGTATGTGGATGGGATGGGTGAGATGGAAGGAGTAGTGGTGTCCGCGAGGAAAAGGCGTTTGGGCATAAGAAAACCGGTTTTGGCTCGAGTGGACATGCGGTGTGCATTGTGGGGTGGTTGTACTGGAATGGCATGGCGGGGCAGACGTGGCTGGTTGGGTGTGGTTGGCGCGGATTCGGAGGTGGATTCGTTGGGCCCTGGCGCAGTGCAGGGCGTTGGATCCAAGGCGGATTCGGGGGCAACAGAGGAGGCAGACGCGGTCATGCGGGAGACAGGCGCGGGAGGCGAGGCGGGTCCACCGGACGAGGTGTGGGGCGAGTGCGAGCGAGCCGCGTGGTTGGGTGGTGCGGGAGACGAGCCTGGGCCCGGAGAAAGCGACGGGCTGGTAGCTGCGAGTGAATCGGCTGGGCCCGGGGAAAGCGACGGGCTGGTGGGGGTGGGCGAATCGGGTGGAGGCGCAGAGCCAGTGGGGGTAGGTGGGATACAGTGGGGCCCGGTGAGTGGGATCGCGTGCGGATCAGGAGGCGGGGGAGGATTGGCTGGTGGGATCGGCGCGGGATCCAGGGAGGGCAGCGGGTTGGAGTTATCTACATGGGGATGTTCTGTGGAGAGGGGCTTCTCGTGCCAAGATGTGGCAGGCTGATACGGAAACGTGGTTTCGTCAAAAACGACGTGGCGAGAGACGATGACGCGGCGTGATGCAAGGTCGTAGCACCTGTATCCTTTGTGTTTTAGGGGATAACCTAAGAAGATGCACCGAGTGGAGCGGGGAGCAAGCTTGTGAGCAGAGGTGGCATACAAATTGGGGTAGCATAAGCACCCAAAACCCGGAGATGATCGTAGTTCGGGTGGACGCCGTGGAGAAGGAAGTAGGGAGTGTGGGAGTGAATGGCACGAGAAGGGCGCCGGTTGAGCAAGTAGGTGGCCGTGTGGAGGGCTTCTACCCAAAAGGGTGGGGTGAGGTTTGCTTGGATAAGTAGTGTGCGGATGATGTCGTTCGTCGTGCGAATGAGGCGCTCGGCCTTGCCGTTTTGTGGAGAGGTATGAGGGCAGGAGAGGCGGTAAGCAATGCCATGTGAGGAGAAAAATGAACGGAGGGATGTGTTGATGAACTCACCACCATTATCGCATTGCATGCTTTTAATGAGCACGTGAAATTGTGTTTGCACGAAGGCAAAGAAGCGTTGTAGGATGGTGGAGGTGTCGGATTTATTGCGTAGGGGAAAAGTCCAGGAGAAATGTGTGTAATCATCCAACACGACAAGATAATATTGATAGCCTGAAAAGCTTACAACCGGTGATGTCCATAGATCACAATGAATTAAGTCGAAAGGAGAAAAAGTTCTACTAGTAGACGAAGGAAAGGGAAGACATGGCTGGCGACCTAATTGACAAGCACTACATGGAGTATGTGGCTCTTTATTACAACCAGCAAGAAAATCATGATGTAGGGAGGAAAAGCTATGTGCGCCGGGGTGACCAAGGCGGCGATGCCACACGTCCGATGAGGTGGTGAGGAGAGCCGCCGTCCTGGATGCAGTGGTGCCGGTGAAGGGGTAGAGATCGCCGGTGCTAGCGGAGATCATGAGAGTTCTCCGAGTGCGTAGATCCTTCACAAAAAAACCACAGGGAAAAAATTTAACAGAGCATGAGTTGTCAGTAGTGAATTTGCGAACTGAAATTAGGCTAGTGACGACGGTAGGGGAAACGAGGATGTCATGAGGCGAAAATCGTGAGGGGTGAGGGTGGTGGAGCCAGTGGCTGTGAACGGAAGCTGTTGTCCATTGCCGACAAGAATAGAAGAAGGGACACGCTTTAATGAAGAACGAGACATGGTCAAGTTACCTTGGGTGTCGGTCACGTGCGAGGAGGCGCCGCTGTCCATGTACCACTCGGGGGCAGGGCTGTGGGGGAAGCCGGAGTTGCTGTAGGCGGCGTTCAGCATGGCGAGGTGCTCCCACGATGGCTGCGGAGGTGGGTAGTACGGCGATGGAGGCGTCGGCGGGTACATGTTGTAGGCCTGAGCATGGGCACCCAGACTGGGGCCGAGAACACCAGCGGTGTTGGGAGGAACCCAGCCGTTGCGCGACGACAGGAGCGCCATGCCATACGGGGCGAAGTACCCGGTGAAGGGCGCCGGCTGGGGCGCCTGGTGACCGCGCGCAGAGTAGTCGTCGCGTCCACGGCCGCGTCCTCGGCCACGTCCGCGGCCACGATCACTGCGACCGCGATCATAGTGCGGCTGTGCGGGAGGGGCCGGGGCACGGTCAGAGTGAGGCCGGTCGGAGGAGGAACCGCTCGGGGGGCGATCACCTGAGCCGCGCGAGCCGGAGCCAGAGCCGCTGGCCGGGCCGCGGTCACCGCCAGAAAGGGCGAAGGCCGAAGCGCTTTCTTCGGCGGCGCGCTGCGCCTGAGACTCCTCGGCCAGAACCACCCGTGAAAGGACGGTGTCGAACGGGAGGCCCTGGTCACCGAGGACGACGCGGATGGTGTCGAGGCTGTGGAGAAACCGAGTGGAGAGATCGGTCTCGGTGACGGCGTGGTCGATGTCCGCCAGGCCATCGGTGAGGAGCTTCATACGGCGCGCATATTCGGCCACAGGGAGATCGCCTTGCTTGAGATTGCGATATTGCCGGTTGAGAATCATGTACCCAGCAGCGCGATTGGCGAGGAAGAATTCGCGGATCTTTTTCCAGAGGGCATAGGTGGTGGTGGCGCCGACGACGTGGTCGACCATGGGGTCCGCGAGAGTGGCGTAGATCCAGAGAGCGACGTGGGCATCAAGCTAGTGGTAGGAGGCGTCGGCGTTGGGGGGGAGCGGGTGCTCAATGAGAAAATGGACGCCGTAACAGATCAGCACCATGAGGAAGAAGGACTTCCACTTGTGGTAGTTGTGGTCGGCCGGGTTGAGGAGAAATTTGATGTGGTACGTGATGTGGTCGGAGAAGATGGGGTGGCGAGATGCCGCCGGTGGCGCAGGAGCCGACGGAGCGGAGGTGAAAAGAGGGGCGAATTGAGATCCGGAAGAACCGGTGGTGCCCAGAGAGGGAGATGGGCTGGTCCCGAAGATGAACGGCGGCGAGGAAGCCGCGGAGGTGGCCGAGGCGGTGTGGGCGACGGGCGCCGTGAAGGAGAGCGCGGGCGGGGAGGTGCCGGAGCGGGGAGCCGCGGAGGAGGAGGAGTCGGGCTCGGCCATGGGACTGGATATCTGATACCAAGTTGAAAACTATTCTCATTGATTAATCGCAGGTGTTACAGAGTACAACATATATGAAGAGTGTGGAGTTGCCAAACGCCCCTACAATGGTGGCACGCAGGCCAGGCGTGGCTGACTCGGTCACAAAAATACATACAAGAGATGCTACAAAATACATACGCTAACATTTCTTGGGTTTATCGTTTTGGATTATACACACAAAATTGATACTAGTGTGAAAAAAATATTTTTAACAAAGTTTGCAAACTTGTAGCTATATATGCCAGATCCCACGCACACAAATAAGACAATTGATCCTTGCATCATTCCCTTACACACTCCCGCTGAACTATTTTTGGATCCAAGAGAGACGAATTACCTCCAAATCAACTCTTGGGATCCAGTTTAGGGCTGTCGCAACTAGCTGGGCAGCCTCTGCTGGTGTTCTCGGTGGGGTTGCATTCCTGTATGCTTCCAAAATACACTTGTACCTGTTCTCGTGTAAATTAAAAGATCAAAGTGCTTAAGTCAAAATAAGTGTATCATATACCAATTGTTGCTAGTAGGATGTACTTTTGAAAAAAAAAGTTGCCAGTACGATCTATCAAGTACTATCCCTCTTGTTCTTTACCTTACTGATACAAATAAATCAAATAAACAACAAGATGAAGTCAGCATGTGTGCACTGTGGACTTGGAATCCAGTCTCAATCTTGTGAAGAATGTCACAGAATTAAACCCAGTAAACAATCAAAGCATCATTGATCAATATAAACCGCCAAGTAATCCTACATATTTTTGGCTATACTGCTTGCAAACATTGTTTTTCGTTCCTTTTATCTGTGTCAAGCAAGTTAACAATTTTCAGTTTTTTAATAGGACACCAATTTGCTTGCAAGTTTGTTCTGCTCTTGTTTTACCATTTAAAAGTACGGTGTGTTCTATGTTTACATAAGTATTGAGCACCTTATAATACGAAGAGTAAGAAACATTTGGATGGGAAGAAATTTAAAGTCATTCTGAAACCGAGAACTTATAAAATCTAAGTCAGTACCGGAACTTCCTGTTTTCTAACAACCATAGGTGGCTTTATTAATTCTACTAAACTCAAACAAACTTTTATATCAACAGGCACACCACATGAATAAATATTTATTATTATTTTTCTACAAAAACAGCCTTTTGAAGCTACCCCTTACCAATTAATCTGTGCTTTCTTGGACGAAGTGACGTGCTGTCCGAGCCCTTCCGGAACCTAAAATATGAAACATAAAATTCCATGTGTGCATTTTTAGATAATGAAAGAGAGCCCAGCCTCGGAGCCTCTGCATCCGAAGATGCACGCCACATCATAGGATAAGAGGAGGTAAAACATTGAGCTTGCCTGATGCGTCATCAGAATGTTAAAGAATAAAAATAGGTGAGCGCTCATAGAAATTGCTAGTAGCGGCAATGTGGCATACTGCCTCAAGTCCAGTATATACACATGCACATGCATTGGTCCGAGGGACAGAAGTGGAATCGTGTACTGAAAATAAGTGTTGAGGTCTGAAACTTTTCCCTCACCAAAATGACCAAAGCTTAGTGGAAAATAATGCAATTGCTGCTCTAGCTAGCCTCAGAAACAGTTGATTAGTTCATCCAGGAGGCAAAATTTGCTTGCGGTGTTGGGTCAAAAACCTTTGAATGGTACCAGTAGAAAAGGCAAAGATTGACAGAAGCTACAGTGACACACAACCTCCATGATTTCTTCTATTCTCACCCCCAAACCCCAAATTTACACACGCGCGCGCGCACACAGAGAGAGAGAGAGAGAGAGAGAGAGAGAGAGAGACACGCGCATGTACACATGCACAGGATATCACACGCCAAAGGCCTTCTCCCAGCACACACTACGCAGTGAATAATCCTATGATTTGTGATGGAGTGACCACCATTCATGCATGCATGCTGACAGGGACGAGTGTGTTATCATGGATGAGGATTCAAAGCTGCCGAGGTCGCGCGTCAGGGCGGCAATGGCGGCGGCGTCCGGCGCGAGGCCATGGGGATCCAGAGGTTCCTGCTGCTGCTGCTGCTGGGGCTGAAGGGACCTCAGGATGTTCCCCATGGATCCCTTCTCCTCCGCCTCCGCTGCTCTATGCTACTTCCCCTTTTTCTTCCCACGGTGTGCATATATGCTGCTTCTGTTTGCTCTGCTTGACAAGACAAGACGAGTGGTAGAGTGATGGAGCTGACGGCACGGCAGTCAAGAGAGTGGTGGGGCCTAGTCTAGTTCTAGGCACCGGTGCTGTACTGCTCGTGAGTGGTTTTCCTTTTTTTTTGAACAAGAGAAGGCACCAACAGGTGCCAATTTCATTCAGCTCATTGACAGAGTACATCAAGCATTACATAGACCTGACAAGAAATTGAAAGAAAGAGAAGCAGAATCTAAGGCTGTGAGCTGAAGAACTATCCTGGAAGACAGAGTGGTTTTCCTTTCCGTGGTTGTTATAAGGAAAACAAACACAGGTGTCCCTCCCAAATTACAACTTTGGAAGCATATGTACCACTCCTCCATCCAATTTATACTCCCTCGGTTTCACAATATAGTGCGTCTTTATTTTTTAAAATTTAATTTTGATCATAAATTTAACCAACGAGACAGCACAATATAGTGCGTCGCGTTTTCAGTTCTAAGTTAAGTTTGACCATAAATTTAACCAACAAAACCGACTGCGGCGGCAGCACCAGATCTTGAGAAGCGCGGGCGCACTATATTGTGAAATGGAGTGAGTGCTATCTATTAGTCCTCTCGTATTTAGGTTCATAGTTTGATCATGATTTTAACTAATAAAATATAAGTTATACATAGCAAAAATAATGTCATGGGAAAGTATGTTCGAATACAAAGCCAACGATATAATTTTTAATGACATGCATTAACATTTTGTTAGTAAAATCTGAGGTCAAAATTTGACACGAAATACGAAGGAACCAATAATCAGGACAGAGGTAGTAGTAAATCAACGATGATTAATTTAGATCCAAGGAAGTACCTCTGTTTTTGAATGTAAGACGTTTTGGCAGTTTAAATATTTGGGAAACAAAGAAGTGTATTTATGTAAGCAGGAGCACCAGATTTGGATCATGAGGGTGAAGTTAGTCGTGTCTCAATATTCAAATGCATCTTCTGAATTTACAACGATTATGAAACTTGATATGTCCGGATTCCGTTCGTAGGTTCATCTCAATAGAGAGATTGCCCCAGGTCCCGGGATACTTTTCTTGCAATCTGAATGACGGGGTACTCCGTTCAGTTTTTGGAACAGCAATAAAAGAACCGACCGTGGGTGGCTTCAGACTGCACTTTCTTTCTCCATAAACAATTTAAGAGGTGGATATAATTTTTCATTGACTCAAGGATTTCTGATCTGAGATTGCAAATGAAAACTCATTTTACAACATTAAAAAAAACCACTAGAAAAGAAAAATGTAAAATTAATCTTGGTTTCTCTCATCTAATATGTGAATTATTATTTTGGACCGTTTGTCTCCTAGAGCATTCGGATAGTTAAATTGGCTGCTTGTTTGCCCAAAATAGTCATTCCAACCAGTATCCAACTGGAATGTCATCCAGCCTACCTGTAGTACTGACAGCAGAAAAATGGTATCAGTGAGGGAAAAAAATCGTTTTAGAAAAGAATTACCTGCAGATTTCTTACTGCTAACCAGAACCTGGTTCCTCCAATTTTTCAGGTTCTGGGTAATCAATAGAGCAAACGTAGAGCAAGATCTTCCCCACTGGAGTTTATTTGTGGTTAGTAAAATTTAAAGAATCAGTTTGTATAGAGACGGCAACGTTTCTAGGTGTGTCTTTGTTTGTGTTTTTCCAGCAGCAAAATTTGTTTCTGGCTCATCTGTTTACAGAGATGGTTTGCGGTGGGAAAACAACTTCTCTGAGATAAATGCAGAAACAACATGCTCCTACAATTTCCAACACAACAGCTGATCAAAACATAATTTCTAACTGTCAATCCAACTGCAACCAGGATTTTTCGCAATTCTTCTCTCACGCATCATACCCCTCATTTCAGCTGATTTGGCCCAATCCCCTTTAGCAGCGAGCACGCTGGACAGCTGCACATACAGACTGGAATGTGGTGATCCTGATTCCTCCATCTGCTTCAGTCTCTTTGACATCTTCTTGATCAGAGCCTCATTGCCCTGAGCTCTGCAACCACCAACAACTGTAGTCCAACTTACTGTATCGGCTTTAAAGGGCATATTCTCGATGAACTCAACTGCTTCATCTAGCCGACCTGCCCGGACTAACAGGTCAGTCACACATGCATAATGCTCAGCTGATGGAATCAGACAGAAATCCTCCTGCATTTTCTTAAACCATGTCAGTCCTTCTTCCACAAGTCCAGAGTGGCAGCACGCGGAAAGGACACCAACAAATGTCCGTTCGGTTGGTCTTTCACCGCTAACTCTCATCAGCTCCAAGAGTTCTAGTGCCTTGCGTCCATGCCCGTTGGAAGCATAACCAATTAGCATTGAGTTCCACATGACTTCGTCGGGCTTGTATATTCCATCGAAAATCTTGCAACCATTGGCCAAGTTGCCACATTTGCAATACAGATCGATGACTGAAGAGGCTACAACATGGTCAGACTGCAAGCCAAGAACAGTAGCAAGAGAAAAAATCTGCTCCCCAAAACTTATGGAGCAAATATTACTTGATGCACTCAGAGCACTAGCTATAGCAACCTTGTCGAGCCGCACGCCAAGGCGATGCATCTTGCAGAACAGCTCCATGGCATCAATTGCATGTCCATTCTGGCTCAACCCAACAACCAAAGAGTTCCATGATATGACACTCTTGCTAGTGATCATCGAAAAAACTCTTTTCGCCTCTTCTATCCGCCCACAGTTTGAGTACACGTTGATCATTGAATTGAGCACCACAGTATCGTGAAACCTAAGCTCACTGAAAGCTCGACAAGCATCCTCCCAGAGGGTGCATTTTGAGTAGAAGTCAATGAGAGCGCTTGCTGCTATCATGTCATTGACAGTCCCACTCTTTAGACCACACCCATGTATCTGCTGCCCAGACTTGAGCATTCCTGAAAAACCACAAACATTCAGAACGCTGGCATACGTTGAAGAATCAGGCAACACATCTGACCGCATCATCCTTACAAAAAGAGCAAAAGCATCATCTCCAAGGCAGGCAAATGCACAGCCACTGATGAGAGAATTCCACAAAAGAATGTTGAGGTTCTCCACCCTATCAAAAATATGTAACGCCTTGTTTAGCTGTCCACGGGAAGCATAGCCATAGACCAGGGCAGAAACAGAGAACTCGTCAATCTGTGCTAAACCATCAAAGACACGCCGAGCAGAGTCCACATCCCCACACTTGCAGTACATGTCCACCAATGCGCAACTCAAAACCGAATCCAGTTCAATCTTGGCAGTCACCATTCGACTATGCACTTGTCTCCCAAAATTGTACTTCATCCGGTCAGCACAAGCACCAACAACCGTAGCAAGCACAAAAAGATCATTGCACGGCGAGGAGTCCGCTGCACCACCGCGTGCCGAACCAATCTCTCTGAACAAAGCAAACGCCTCATCCACACGGCCGCACCGGACATACCTATGCATAACAGCGTTGACAGCCACAGCATCCTTGACGGGCATCTCGTCCAGCAGACTGCGGGCGGTGTCCAAATCCCCTGCAGAGACCATGCCTGTGATCACTGCGTTCCACGAAAAGTTGTTCCTTTCCGGCATGGAGTGGAAGAGACTGAGCGCCTCGGCGTGGTCCCGGGAGTTGAGGTGGGCGGTGACGAGGGAGTTGTAGGAGAAGCAGTTCCTGCCGGGCATTTCGTCGAACAATCGCAGTGCGTCGCGGCGGTGGGTCGGAGAGAAACGGGCGTACATGAGGAGGACCGAGTTGGAGGGCGGGAGGGAGGACAGGACGTGGCCGGACTTGAGGAGGACCTGGTGCAGCTGCTGGCCGGCCACGGCGCCGCAGGTGCGGAGGAGCTGGATGGAGCCGCGGACGTCGACGGCGACGGCCATGAGGCTCTGACGTGGGGCATGGGGGTTCAGTTAAACCCCAGAAAGTGCGAAATTTTTGGACTGCTGGACTCACGGGTGTGCTGTACAAATGACCACACATACACTCAGAGCATCTCCAATGGGGAGGTAGAGTACTCGCGCTGCAAAAAGAACAACATTTTAGTATGCGCATGGCCATTTGGCGAGCTCCAATAGACGCGTAAAAAAAAATAAGAACGCGGGCGGAAAAGCGGCATCGCGCCCGGCAGTTTTGGCACGTGTCGTCCAACGTGCTTGATAAAAGCCGCGCGCGGGCGCCCGCAAACCGCCATCTTCTCGCCTCGCCTTCTTCCTCGCTTCTTCCGGTGCCCCGCCGTCGCCGCGCCTCCCCCCTCGCCACCATGCCGGCGCGCCCCCGGAGCACCTCAGGCTACCGCTGCGTCCGTCTCCGCCCCTCCGGCATGTATTACACGGAGATCCGCTCCGGTGGTACATGCATCGGGCTCGGAAAGTTCGAGACCGCACAAGAGGCCGCCCGCACGTACGACGCGGCGGCGTGGCGCCTCAGAAGGCCATAGGCGCATATGAACTTCTCGAACGCGCGAGCAAGCGCAAGAACTCACGCCTCCCCCGCGGCTAATCACCGACGAGGATCGCCGCATCCAGCGGAGGCGGGAGCGCCGCCTCCTCGTTGCCGAGGCGGATGAGCACGCCATGGCGGTGTGGCGCGAGCACTTCCAGCAAGATGTCGTCGCCGAGAACGAGTTCTGGGTGCAGAGGAGGCCGAAGCGAGTCACACGTCGGGCGGACAAGCGTGAGCGAAAGGCACTGGCGGAAGCCCAGTGCGACCTGGGACGTGCGTCGACCTAGGACGAGGACGATCCTTGATGGACCGACACATTTACGTCGTCGGACTACACCACTGAGGAGGATGAGGAGGAGTAGTTTTTATCTAGTTTATTTGCATCGTTTTATCTAGAACCATCGTTTTATCTAGTTTTATTTGCATCGTATGAACTAGCTTGTGGTGTTGGACTTGAATTTATGTCATGTTTCGTATGAATTTGAACTATGTGTTGTTTCATATGTGTTGTTTCAATTTTTGTCCAAGTGCCGACTGGTCGCGTGCTGTATTTTACAATGCCCGGTGAAGCGCTACAGCGGCACGCCAAAATTTACGGTGCCAGGAAAAGCAACCAACCCTTCCTGCGCGCGAAATCGCTATTTCGGCGCCGTAAAAGTTTTTTAGTGCGTCGCGCAACCGCGCGCTTGTTGGAGATGCTCTGACAGAGTGGTTGGCACGGTGACCCCTACATTACCTTCCTGGCAGGCGGTGGTGAAAGCACAAGTGCTCCCTGGGTGATTTTGGTAATTAATGTCAACATATCTCTTGTTAGACTAATACTCTTACCTAGTATATTTCAGATAAGTTCAACAATGGAGTGACATGGACTTGAGGATGTGGAACCCCTTCAAGATGCTAAGGACAAAGGATTGGCTCAAGCTCAAAGCACAAGACTCTACATTTTACTTTTAGTGATCCAAGATCACATTGAGTCCATAGGAAAGCCAATACTATTAAGAGGGGATGAGGTGTTGCTTAATGGCTTGCTTGCTCAAAGTGCTTAGTGATATGCTCCAAAGTCCTCAACCACTTTCTCACACCCACATATGTCCCAAACCAAAAGTCAAACTCGGCCCTACCGAATCTTTCTATCCGGCGCCACCGAGTTCATTTGACATAGCCACTACCAGAAACCCTAGTCTTTTCGGTCTCACCGATAGGGATCTCGGTCTCACCGAGATGGGATTTTAATATCTCTGTTTCCCTTCGTAACATTTTGATCAAACCGAGATAAGCGATTGGTCCCACCGAGATTGGAATACAAACTCTCTGTTTCCCTTTCGTAACTTTTCGGTCCAACCGAGATGAGCGAATCGGTCCCACCGAGTTTGCCTGACCAACTCTCTGTTTGTCTATTACCAAAATCGGTCTCACCGAGTTTGTGTAATCGGTCTCACCGAGATTACGTTATGCCCTAACCCTAACGATATCGGTCCCACCGAGTTGACGTATCGGTCCCACCGAAATGCCTAACAGTCACATATGAACTAAATCAGTCTGACCGAGTTTCACGATTCGGTCCCACCGAGTTTGGTAAATTGTGTGTAACGGTTAGATTTTGTGTGGAGGCTATATATACCCCTCCACCCACTCTTCATTCATGGAGAGAGCCATCAGAACATGCCTACACTTCCAACATACATTTTCTGAGAGAGAACCACCTACACTTGTGTTGAGGTCAAGATATCCCATTCCTACCACATAAATCTTGATCTCTAGCCTTGCCCAAGTTGCTTTCCACTCAAATCATCTTTTCACCAAATCCAAATTCTGTGAGAGAGAATTGAGTGTTGGGGAGACTATCATTTGAAGCACAAGATCAAGGAGTTCATCGTCAACACATCATTTGTTACCTTTTGGAGAGTGGTGTCTCCTAGATTGGTTAGGTGTCACTTGGGAGCCTCCGTCAAGATTGTGGAGTTGAACCAAGGAGTTTGTAAGGGCAAGGAGATCGCCTACTTCGTGAAGATCTACCCGAGTGAGGCAAGTCATTCGTGGGCGACGACCATGGTGGGATAGACAAGGTTGCTTCTTCGTGGACCCTTCGTGGGTGGAGCCCTCCGTGGACTCGCGCAACCGTTACCCTTCATGGGTTGAAGTCTCCATCAACGTGGATGTACGATAGCACCACCTATCGGAACCACGGATAGAAAAATCTCCGTGTCTCCAAATTGCGTTTGCACACTCCAATTCCATCCCTTTACATTCTTGCAATTTGCATGCTTTACTTTCCGCTGCTCATATACTCTTGTCATGCTTGCTTGATATGTATTGTGAATGTTAAAACTTGTGCCAAAACTCCACTTCAACTTAAAGAGATTAAAAACTGCAACTTTTCTTACTTAGAGTCTATTCACCCCCCCCCCCTCTAGCTTCTCGACCCTTTCAATTGGTATCAGAGCTTTGGTCTCCATTGCTTTGGTTTAAACACCATTGGAGGAAGATGGATGAGTCTACGTTGGGGAGTCTTAGACATAGAGTGCCTATACTTGATGGAGAGTATTTTCATGAGTGAAAAAATGAGATGCTTGTGATTTTCAGTGAATATCATTTGAACAAGTACATTACTAGCCCTTGTGCACCTCATGTTGATCCTATGCATCCTACCCTTGATGAGTCAATTGACATGATTCACAATCTTAGAACTGTTGATCTTATCACTAGAGGTTTGCCTAGAAACTTGATAGGTTGCTTGCCTACTCTTAAGTGTGCCTACACCATATGGAAATTTCTTGAGGAACGTTTTGCAAATTATTCTTTGCAAAATCTAGATGAAATTCTCCATAAGTCTATTGCCTTGAGCAAGATGAATTCCAATGATCCTAAGTTTGGTGATTGTCTATTTGAGCTCACAAATCTTATGCGTGCTAAAGGAAATGTTGGAATTATTAACAATATTATTTCCGAAGCTATTAGAATTCATAAAGAAGATCATTCTCAAACTCATTCTAATGAATCACCCTCTCTAGGAATTGATCCATCACATGACGATGTTCAACATGGATACTATGATGAGGATGATGATAGTGACTTTGATCTTGATGATGCAATGAGACACTTTGGTCTTATGGAAAATCTTCGGGGATACATGGCAGGAGGAAAGGAATGGGTTCTTGATAGTGTATGTACCGATCACATGACCGGAGATAAAGATATGTTTCGTGAGCTTGCTAAAAACGACGGCCCTCGAAAGTATGTCACTTTTGGTGATAACTCAAAGGGTAAGGTGGTTGGCCTCGGTAAGGTGGCCATCTCACATGATAGCTCCATACAAAACGTCATGCTCGTTGAATCTCTTGGGTACAATTTACTTTCAGTATCTAGACTTGCTGATTTCGGTTTCAATGTCCTATTTACTGAAGTAGATTGCCAAGTGTTTCGAAGAGACAGTCATAAAATGGTCTTTATCGGTATACGTAGAGGTGATCTTTACATTGTTGATTTCACTAAAAAGGCTCAACCTAGAACTTTCTTAATTGCTAAATCTTCTAAAGGTTGGTTGTGGCATAGATGGTTAGGTCATGTGGGCATGCGAAACCTTGACAAGCTTATTAAAGGTAATCATATCCTCGGCATTAACGATGTCATATTTGATAAGGATAGACTTTGCAGCGCTTGTCAAGCAGGTAAACAGGTTGGAAGAAGGCATCCCGTGAAGAACATCATGACCACAAGGAGGCCGCTCGAGCTACTTCACATGGATCTTTTCGGTCCCAACGCTTACAAAAGTCTCGGTGGAAATTCTTTTGGTCTAGTTATAGTTGATGATTTTTCAATATTTACGTTGGTGTTCTTTCTTGATGATAAATCGCAGGTCCAAAAGATCTTCAAAAACTTCGCTAGGAAGGCCCAAAATCAATTTGAAGTGAAGATCAAGAAGGTTCGCAGCGACAATGGAACGGAGTTCAAGAACGCAAATGTGGACACCTTTCTTGACGAAGAAGGGATTTCACACGAGTTCTCGGCTATGTACACACCTCAACAAAATGGAGTTGTTGAGAGGAAGAACCGGACTCTTATTGAGATGGCGAGAACGATGCTTGATGAGTACAAGACTCCAAAACACTTTTGGGCGGAAGCGGTAGAGACAACTTGTCATGCAGCAAATCGCTTGTATCTTCACAAGCTACTCAACAAAATGGCATACGAGCTCCTCACCAGTAACAAACCCCAAGTTGGATACTTTCGAGTATTCGGCTCAAAGTGCTACATTCTTGATAAGCATTGTTGTTCTAAATTTGCTCCTAAATCTCATGAAGGTTTCCTACTTGGTTATGGCTCAAACTCTCACACTTACCGTGTCTACAATAAATTCACCCGAAAGGTTGAAGAGACGGTAGATGTGAAGTTTGATGAATCTAACGGCTCGCACGTAGAGCAATTGCCAATTGATGTAGGAGACAAAGACCCTTCGGAAGTAGTCCAAGACTTGTCTATTGGCAAGATTCGTCCAACGGAGGTGAAGGAGAGTACCTCGTCCATCCAAGTGGAAGCTTCCACCTCACAACAAGGTGAACCAAGAGTTGATATGGAAGCATACACAAGTAGGACACACCAAGATGAAGAAAACGAGGAAGTACACCAAGATGAACATCAACAACCTCCTTCTCCACCACGACAAGAGAACGACAATGTCAACAATGAAGAAGGCCAAGAAGAAGAACAAGATGAAGAAGATGTTCCACCCAGATCCAAGCAAAAGCTTCCATGAGTTTGAGCAAGAGTCGCCAAAGACCATCTCGTCAAGCAAATCTACAATGATATCCAAACCGGGAGAATCACTCGCTCTAAAACTCATTTGGCTAACTTTTGTGAACATTATTCATTCATCTCTAGCATTGAACCTATGAAGGTTGAAGAAGCATTGGAAGATCCGGATTGGATAAACGCGATGCATGAAGAGCTACACAACTTTGAGAGAAATCAAGTTTGGACATTGGTTGAGAAGCCCGACAACAACCACAACATCATTGGTACCAAATGGGTGTTTCGCAACAAGCAAGATGAAGATGGACAAGTAGTTCGCAACAAAGTACGTCTTGTCGCCCAAGGCTACACTCAAGTCGAAGGTATGGACTATGGTGAGACATATGCCCCCGTTGCTAGACTTGAGTCCATTCGCATCTTACTTGCCTATGCTAATCACCATGATATCACTTTGTACCAAATTGACATTAAAAGTGCTTTTCTAAATGGTGAAATAGAGGAGGAAGTTTATGTTAAGCAACCTCCCAAGTTTGTCAATCCTAAGAAACCTAATCATGTTTACAAACTTCACAAAGCTCTTTATGGTCTTAAACAAGCTCCTAGAGCGTGGTATAAATGCTTGACCAAGTTCCTTATTGAAAAAGGCTTTGAGATTGGAAAAAATGATTCTACTATTTTTACTAAAAGGGTTAATAGAGAACTATTTGTGTGCCAAATCTATGTTGATGATATTATATTTGGTTCGACTAACCCTCACTTTAGTGAGAAGTTTGGAAAGCTAATGTCGGAGAAGTTTGAGATGTCTATGATGAGTGAACTCAAATTCTTTCTCGGTTTGCAAATCAAGCAAACTAAGGAAGGTACCTTTGTCTCTCAAACAAAGTACACCATGGACTTATTCAAGAAGTTCAATATGCAAGAATGCAAAGGTATGACTACACCCATGCCTACTAGTGGACATCTTGATTTGACCAAAGATGGTGAACCGGTTGATCAAAAGGTTTACCGCTCCATGATTGGTTTATTGTTATATCTATGTGCCTCTCGTCTCAATATTATGCTAAGTGTGTGCATGTGTGCACGATATCAAGCGGCCCCTAAAGAATGTCATCTTAAGGATGTGAAAAGGATAGTGAGATACTTAATACACACACCAAATTTTGGCATTTGGTATCCTAAGACGTCTTCCTTCGATCTTGTTGGTTACTCCGATTCGGACTATGCCGGGGACAAGGTTGATAGAAAGTCCACCTCGGGTACTTGTCAATTTCTTGGTAGATCTCTTGTGTCTTGGTCCTCCAAGAAACAAAACTCGGTATCCTTATCCACCGCTGAAGCGGAATACATTGCCGCTGGTTCATGTTGTGCTCAATTACTTTGGATGACCCAAACTCTCAAGGATTATGGGATATATATGAAACATGTTCCATTGCTTTGTGACAATGAAAGTGCTATCAATATTGCTCACAATCCCATGCAACACTCTCGAACTAAGCATATTGAAGTTCGTCATCATTTCCTTCGAGATCACGTTGCCAAAGGGGACATTGATCTTAATCAGATATATTCACCAAACCTCTTGATGAGAAAGTCTTTTTCCGTTTGACAGGTGAATTGAACATCATTCATGCTTCAAACTTGGAGTAGGAACTCCATTTGGATACATGCAAGGCATGAGCCTTTGACTAAAACTTGATATTTCTTTCATGTTGCTATTTATATGTCTTGGATATATTTGCACCCTTGCATGCTATCTAACCCTTGTAGGTACTTGAATGAATCTAAATCTATGAGATTGCAACCCACTCACATCTTGAGCAAATTTCTACATCACCAAGTCTCTACACAATGGTGGTTGAAGACAAGGAAGCACGAAACCCTTCAAACATATCCTTTGACAAATTCTATATTGAGTTTTATGATTGTCATTTTGGATACACAAGTGCTCTTCCTTGCAAGACTAACCCATGTAGGTAGATGAACTCAAATTCCAAGTGGAGCTCCCAACTCTTGATGAGCTACATCAACCTTGAGCAACCCACATAAGTTCAACTACATGATCACGACCAACACCATCACCCAAGGTATGTTATTCCATCTTAGAGAAGCTTTACTCCAAGTCATGAGTCAAAGCAACTCAACAAGATGTGAATACATCAAAATGCTTAAACAAAAAATGGTAACCCCATTTTGAGCTTAAACGATGAGTATGACCTATGATCAAGTGATCTCACTTGACTCCTAAGTCAATATACTCTAACATAGGTGACATTGTCGCCGACCAATTCTAGATGAAGTTATCTTGTGTTCTTTTCTGCGCTCTTGCATTTGTCTCATGCATATTTGTTTCCCCTTTCAAAAAAAAGAAAAAAACTTCATCTAGATTTCTTTTCTGTTTCTTTTTTGTTCTGCATTCCCTGCATCCAATTCTTTGCAAATCTTTCAGTTAATTCCTTGCAAATCCTTGTGAGATCTTACTTGACTAGTGACCTGAGGTGACAAGTGTTTTCTCTGTGATGAACTCGGTCACACCGGTCTGTCGTTTTCGGTCCAACTAAATTCTTTCGGTGCAACCGAAGCACACAACTTGGTGCCATGGATTTCACTGCAGGAAAGACAGCTTGCCACTTGTTCCTGCATTCTTTTTGATCCAGCTCCACTCAATGATTCTTGTCCTCTACCAGCATCACATTCGACTTGATGCTTTGTTCTGTGACTCAAGGACCAAACCCATTTGTAACAAAAATCCAGAAGAACCCTTCTTGGAAATTGATGTCAAAGGGAGAGAGAGAGATCACATTAAAGCTTAATCATTTCTATAGGGGGAGAGAATACTAAGGGGGGGAGTTCTTCTACAATGAGACATGAGTATCACTTCAAAAGACCCCAGATGCTTGGTGTTCAAGAGGAGAGAAGTCACATGTCTTTAAGAGGGGAAAGACATGTTCATATTTGATTGTTTGCATTAGCTCTCTTTCTTTTCTTTGCTCTGATTTTATGTTCCCTATCTTCTCCCAGTATCCCATGCTAGATTCAGGGGGAGAAAGACATCTAAGGGAAGGAAATCCTTGAATTCATTGCACATCTTTACCTTTGGGGACATGTCTATATCCAATGGGGTACTCAGTACTCACTCTCTACATGTCATCCCAGTCTTGGTACTCTTGTCGTTTCTTTTGTTTGCTCTGGCTAGTAGGTGTATCTGTGTTACCTAACCTTGTTTACGCAGGTTCATTCCTTCCCAAGCCAACTCAAGACCACAAGGTAAGTATATGCATCACAGTCATGTGTATGAGGATTTCTTACTGATGTACATACTGTTTGCAAGAAGGACTCATGAGCATGAAGGTACATTTCCTATATTCACATCATTTTCTCTGATGCATATAGCCAAGATACATGTAACACATTGCTTACTCTGTCATGCTTATGCATTCGCATGCTCCTATATTCCATATTTACATGTTTGCATACATCTAGGGGGAGGCTATGCATACATGTGTTTCCAAAGCTTTACTTGTTATTCTCTATATCTTTATCTAAAGCTTTGATGTATGTTATCATCAATTACCAAAAAGGGGGAGATTGAAATCATAAGTGCTCCCTGGGTGATTTTGGTAATTAATGTCAACATATCTCTTGTTGGACTAATACTCTTACCTAGTATGTTTCAGATAAGTTCAACAATGGAGTGGCATGGACTAGAGGATGTGGAACTCCTTCAAGATGCTAAGGACAAAGGATTGGCTCAAGCTCAAAGCACAAGACTCTACATTTTACTTTTAGTGATCCAAGATCACATTGAGTCCATAGGAAATCCAATACTATTAAGAGGGGATGAGGTGTTGCTTAATGGCTTGCTTTCTCAAAGTGCTTAGTGATATGCTCCAAAGCCCTCAACCACTTTCTCACATCCACATATGTCCCAAACCAAAAGTCAAACTCGGCCCTACCGAATCTTTCTATCCGGCGCCACCGAGTTCATTTGACATAGCCACTGCCAGAAACCCTAGTCTTTTCGGTCTCACCGATAGGGATCTCGGTCTCACCGAGATGGGATTGTAGTCTCTCTGTTTCCCTTCGTAACATTTCGGTCAAACCAAGATAAGCGATCGGTCCCACCAAGATTGCAATGCAAACTCTCTGTTTCCCTTTCGTAACGTTTCGGTCCAACTGAGATGAGCGAATCGGTCACACCAAGTTTGCCTGACCAACTCTCTGTCTGTCTATTACCAAAATCGGTCTCACTGAGATTATGTTATGCCCTAACCCTAACGATATCGGTCCCACCGAGTTGATGTATCGGTCCCACCGAAATGCCTAACAGTCACATTATGAACTAAATCGGTATGACCGAGTTTCACGATTCGGTCCCACCGAGTTTGGTAAATTGTGTGTAATGGTTAGATTTTGTATGGAGGCTATATATATCCCTCCACCCACTCTTTGTTCATGGAGAGAGCCATCAGAACATGCCTACACTTCCAACATACATTTTCTGAGAGAGAACCACCTACACTTATGTTGAGGTCAAGATATTCCATTCCTATGACATAAATCTTGATCTCTAGCCTTCCCCAAGTCCTTTCCACTCAAATCATCTTTCCACCAAATCCAAATCCTGTGAGAGAGAGTTGAGTGTTGGGGATACTATCATTTGAAGCACAAGAGCAAGATGTTCATCATCAACACACCATTTGTTACCTTTTGGAGAGTGGTGTCTCCTAGATTGGTTAGGTGTCACTTGGGAGCCTCTGTCAAGATTGTGGAGTTGAACTAAGGAGTTTGTAAGGGCAAGGAGATCGCCTACTTCGTGAAGATCTACCCGAGTGAAGCAAGTCCTTCGTGGGCGACGACCATGGTGGGATAGACAAGGTTGCTTCTTTGTGGACCCTTCATGGGTGGAGCCCTCCATGGACTCGCGCAACCATTACCCTTCATGGGTTGAAGTCTCCATCAACGTGGATGTACGATAGCACCACCAATCGGAACCACGAATAAAAAAAAATCTCCGTGTCTCCAAATTGTGTTTGCACACTCCAATCCCATCCCTTTACATTCTTGCAATTTGCATGCTTTACTTTCCACTGCACATATACTCTTGTCATGCTTGCTTGATATGTATTGTGAATGTTAAAACTTGTGCCAAAACTCCACTTCAACTTAAAGAGATTAAAAACTGCAACTTTTCTTACTTAGAGTCTATTCACCCCCTGTCGTGGAAATATCACGTCAGATGTCCTAACGAAAGGACTTAGTCGTGGAGCCATCGCAACGAGATTAGCTTAAAGGGGTTAAACCGGACAAGGGGCACGAGAGTTTTATACTAGTTCGGCCCCTTACGATGAAGGTAAAAGCCTACGTCTAGTTGTGATGGAATTGCTTGGATTTTGATGACCAGGGAGCGAATATGCTTTGCCTGAGTCTCGTATTGTTGTTGCTTCTCCCTGAACCGCCGCCGGGTCGTCCCTATATATACATAGGATGACGCCCGGCCAGTCTACAGAGTCCCGAGGCCGGCTCATACAAGTGTCTGGCTCGGTCTCTCCCTTTTCCCTAACTTACAATACAAGTTATACAATTATGGCGGTTTACAATTATGGGCCCTAATCCGTCTTTGGGCTCTGGGCCTCTAAGTTCTGCTAATAAAGTGCCATCTTCTTTGTCTTCATGGGCTTCAGTATAGTTGAGTGTGAACCGGCCCCTCCTGGGTGGTTTACACTTAGTAGTTATATCCTCAACATTAGGCCCTAGATTGATTTGAACCTGTTCATGTCAATCTTCAATACTGAGAAAAACTCTGTGACCATTTTCTTACGATCCTCGTAAACCGCCATGATGTCTTCTCCCCGTAAACTTTGGTAAACCGCCATGACGTCATCTTCTGAAATTGCAGTAAATCGTCATGACATCATCTATGTATAAAAATATTATAAAGATTCCCTTTATTAATTAACTTCCGAAGATCGAGGCGACAGCTGCGCCCCCTCTTGCCGCTTCAGGCTCCTCGATTCTCGCTCCTGCCGCTTATCCCCTTGCCTTTATAAATAAGACCCGGGGGTCCTTCCATTTCCCCCCTTACCTCTTCGCATCTTCTTCCTCCTCGCGACCCCGAAGAGCTCAAGCATCGCCGCCGCCGTCGACCCTTAAACCTGCACCGACTAGGCCGCTGCATCAACCTGTTCGTACCAGAGATCTTGCGACACTCCTCCGCCGCACGTGGCCCTGGTAAATATTTCCTTCCTCGACTTATCAAATCTGCATTAGGGTTCCGAAGTTCTTCGGTGTTCATCAGCGTTCATCAGTGCTCATCTGCTTTTTCTTTAGTATCTCACTGAATCTAGCTAGGCCTGACAGTTTCTTCTCATGGCCGAAGCCGTAGTTTTAATCTGTCCTGCCGTAGCATCTCGTTGTTCCTGAATAGATCCCATCTGGACTGTTAACGTCCTTCCGTCGCCATTTTTAGGGCTCAGAAAATTTTCTTTACTAGGCTGCAGTAGATCCAAAATTATAGTACCATCTTTGTGGAACCTGTTTCTTCAGCACTTGGTAAATTTCAGATGTGCTTCTTCCATTTGTAGGTGGTTTAACCTTTAGAAAATGATAATCTGCCAGGTACCATTAGCCCTCACATAAACCGCCACCTAAACTTGAGCATCAATATCCGGTTTATAGTGCATATATGTTTGAAATAAATCCCCCGGTTTAACACCAGTTTGTGCACATCAATCTTGAACCGTGAACCGGCTTTTGCACTTCTTTTACAGTTTGTCTTCCAAAATGGCCAAGCAATTCGCCTCTTGCAACTGGGTTCCTTCCCGGATCACAGGAACACAACTCAATGGATATGTTCTAACTGGTGCTTTGGCCAAGAAGGATGTCCTTCATTGGCGAGTCCCTGGCCCTGAGTGCCCTCCTGAACCTCAAGATGGAGAAGTGGTTGTATTTATGCAGCATCTAGACCGGGGGTTTAGCCCTCCCGGATCAAAGTTTTTCTAGGATGTACTTGCTAGCTTCCAACTCCATCCTCAAGACATTGGACCGAACTCTGTGTCCAACATATGCAATTTCCAAGTGTTCTATGAAGTTTACCTTCAAGAAGAACCAACTGTTGAGCTCTTCCGGGACTTCTTCCACTTAAATCGCCGAACTGAATTCTCTGACGGCCCCAACACTGAACTTGGCGGAGTGTCGATTCAAAAGAGGAAAGAAGTCGACTTTCCTCATGCCAAACATCACAGCCACCCTAAAGACTGGAATCAAACATGGTTCTATTGTCAGAACACCGCTCCTGCTGATGAAAACCCTCTGCCGGGTTACCGTGCTCACCGGCTCAGTAATGGCCATCCACTGCCTCAACGGCTCACTGCCAAAGAACGACAAACTTACGCACCTCAACTTGCTAAGCTCCGGGCTTTCCTAGCAAACGGCTTAACCGACATTGACCTTGTTCATTGCTGGGTTTCATGGAGTATCCTGCCTTTAAGCCGCCGCACCAGGTTGATGCATGAGTATACCGGGGACACCAAGGACCCTCAACGGCACCATGAAATAGAGATAAGTGATGATGAAGTCACTGAGGCTGTCAAGAAGATGCTAGATGAACCGATCGCTGAATGCAGCAAAACTGGGCTGCGTCCCTTTTATGCCTCCAACAAACCGCTAGCGGTAAAAAAATTATCCTTCTGCCTTTTTGATCCGTTTCTGCTTTAACACTGTTATGATAATCCTTTGTTTATTCTTACAGGCCAAAGATCCTTTTTGGAAGAGGAAAACTCAAGACAAACCGGCAAAAGCTCAAGACAAGCCGGCGAGGGCTCTTCGTGCCAAGAGCAAGGTCACAAAGAGGCCAGCCAAGAAGAAAACCGCCGAGTTCTCTGACCCGCCTGGAGATGTCGATGATTTGGAACAAGAGGTAGAACTTGACTCCCTTGGTTCATTTTTCGTACACCTTATTGACAATGACTATTACCAGGATGATGTGGAAGCCAGTCGTGCTGACCATGTAGAGGTAATATCCCTTTCCTCCGATTCAGATCATGTGCTGGTTCAAAAACTTCGCCGTGCAGTTCGGAAAGTAAAATACTCACATCCTCTTACTCATTTGGATCCACAATTTTCTTTGAAGACACAACACCATGAAGGTCGTCGCACAACCCAGCACAGTGGCCAGCATTCCTCCGGTTTACCAGACACCCCAAACCGGAAGCATCGTCCAGAGGACTCTTGCTCTTCTAATAAACCTTATCCCTTGGAGGGGTGTTTTTGATACCCACTTAATCTGTCTGATTCAAATATCAGACGACTTCCAATTCTTCATCTGGTGACTCATCAACCACCCAGATGCCTCCCCTCAAGACCGTGCCTGGGTAAGTATACTGGCTTTTTAACTTTGTCTTCTCGCACCGGTTTACCAACTAACCTTTGTTTAATATTACAGCGCCAAAGCCCGACTGAGCAAGAAAGCAAAAACCAATGCCCCTACTGATGAGGTTGAACCGGAGAGGACCTCCGAAGGTGCTGGTGGAGATGCTGACATCGCTATGGATGACCCTGTCCCACAAGGCCAGAACACTAATGTTGATCCGCCGGAAGCTGACCCGGCTACTCATGTTGATCCATCAAGCCCACAAGCCAATCCTCCAAGTCCAGCTGCTGATCCGCCTAGCCCGGCCAGAACCTCAGATAAACCGGGGAGCCCAAATGCAGCAACTAATGATGTTGTGATTACTGGGTTTAGCCAAACCTCTCCTGGCAACCCTGTTGCTTTGTCCAAGCATAGTGCCAAGGTGGAAGTTGCTGTTGTGGAGAAAGGCAAATGGAAGACTGACTTGACAAGCTATGATCATCTCAGTGCTGAGGAGCTCCATTCCGGATTTCTAAACTGCCTATTTACAAGCCGTGACTATGAGGCCGGTTTAGTCAACAAGATGAAGGAGCGCTATGAGGTAACTTCCAAACACTATAAATTTTCTTGTACTGCATGTCAACTCCATTGTAGCCCCCAAAGGGCCGGTTTGTCTCTTCAAGATGAACCGGGACTTTGAGATAAAAAAGACTTCAACTGTGTAGCCCCCAAGGGCCGATTTATCTTATCAAGATGAACCGGGACTTTTATATTCAAAACTTTGTCCTTGTTGAATTCCTTTGCTTTTGATTTTCTGACCAAATACACATTAGCCCCCAAGTGCCAAGATTAATACTTGTATTGAGCCTTGGGACTTTAAATAATAGTCAGAAAAGAAGCAATCCGCATTAGCCCCCAAGTGCCAAGTGTATAACTGGTTATATGCTTGGGACTTTGAGAAAAATATTAACATCTTCATCATCTGACTTTTGTAGGCTGATATAAGCAACAAAGATTCCCAAATTGCCGATCTTCAAGAAAATATCAAGTCCTAGCAAGCAGAGACCTCTAAGGCCAAAGATGAACTAAAAGGTGCTTTGACAGCCATGGAACAACTAAAGGATGGCTTCAAGAATGAGTGTACCAGCTGGGAAACTGAAAAGGCTGCTTTGTTGAAGCAGGCCGAAGGTGCCGAGGCAGCTCTTAAACCGGTGGCGGAAGAGCTAACTGGGTTAAAGCATCAAATAAATGCTATGACCTCTGCGATATTTGGTAAGTACTCTTTGTAAAAAGCTTGAATAACCATCTTTGAAATTGCGGGTTTAACAGCAAATTCTTAAACCATTACAGGTAGCCGTGTTGCTCATCTGGGGTCGAATATGCGGATGAAGCTGAAGGCAGTTATACATTGATAGAGCAACTGTAGACCGGTGCCCAACGTGTTATCTGTGCGGCCTCGTATAACAAACTGGCACTGATATGTCTCCAACGTATCTATAATTTTTGATTGTTCCATGCTATTTTATTACTTGTTTTGAATGATTATGGGCTTTATCATACACTTTTATATTACTTTTGGGACTAACCTATTAACCGGAGGCCCAACCCATATTGCTGTTTTATTGCCTGTTTCAGTATTTCAAAGAAAAGGAATATCAAACGGAGTCCAAACGGAATGAAACCTTCGGCAGCGTTATTTTTGGGAAGAATATCACCCAGGAGACTTGAAGTTCACGTCAGAAGAGCCACGAGGAGGCCAAGAGATAGGAGGGCACCCCCCTACTGGGCGTGCCCCCCTATCTCGTGGTCCCCTCGAGCACCTCCCGACCGACTTCTTTTGCCTATATAAGCCTACGTACCCTAAAAACATCGAATATCAAGATAGATCTGGAGTTCCGCCACCGCAAGCCTCTGTAGCCACCAGAAACCTCTCAGGAGCCCTTCCCAGCACCCTGTCGGAGGGGGGATCCTTCACCGGTGGCCATCTTCATCATCCCGGCGCTCTCCATGACAAGGAGGGAGTAGTTCACCCTCGAGGCTGAGGGTATGTACCAGTAGCTATGTGTTTAATCTCTCTCTCTCTCTCTCTCTCTCTCTCTCTCGTGTTCTCTCTTGTGTTCCCTCTATGGCACGATCTTGATGTATCCCGAGCTTTGCTATTGTAGTTGGATCTTATGATGATTCTCCCCCTCTACTCTCTTGTGATGAATTGAGTTTTCCCTTTGAAGTTATCTTATCGGATTGAGTCTTTTATGAGAACACTTGATGTATGTCTTGCCGTGCTTATCTGTGGTGACAATGGGATATCATGTGCCACTTGATGTATGTTTTGGTGACCAACTTGCGGGTTCCGCCCATGAACCTATGCATAGGGGTTGGCACACGTTCTTGATTCTCCGGTAGAAACTTTGGGGCACTCTTTGAAGTACTTTGTGTTGGTTGAATAGATGAATCTGAGATTGTGTGATGCTTATCATATAATCATGCCCACGGATACTTGAGGTGACAATGGAGTATCTAGGTGACATTAGGGTTTTGGTTGATTTGTGTCTTAAGGTGTTATTCTAGTACGAACTCTTGAATAGATTGATCCAAAATAATAACTTTGAGGTGGTTTCATACCCTACCATAATCTCTTCGTTTGTTCTCCGCTATTAGTGGCTTTGGAGTGACTCTTTGTTGCATGATGAGGGATTGTTATATGATATATCTATGTTATTATTGTTGAGAGAACTTGCACTAGTGAAAGTATGAACCTTAGGCCTTGTTTCCTATCATTGCAATACCGTTTACGCTCACTTCTATCGCTTGCTACCTTGCTTTTTTTATAGTTTCAGATTACAAATACCTTTATCTACCATCCATATTGCACTTGTATCACCATCTCTTCGCCGAACTAGTGCACCTATACAAATTACCATTGTATTGGGTGTGTTGGGGACACAAGAGACTCTTTGTTATTTGGTTACAGGGTTGTTTGAGAGAGACCATCTTCATCCTACGCCTCCTACGGATTGATAAACCTTAGGTCACCCACTTGAGGGAAATTTGCTACTGTCCTACAAACCTATGCACTTGCAGGCCCAACAACGTCTACAATAAGAAGGTTGTGTAGTAGACATCAAGCTCTTTTCTGGAGCCGTTGCCGGGGAGGCAAGGTAAACGACACTCACACCCCATCAACTAAGCTCTTTTCTAGCATCGTTGCCGGTGAGGTGAGTGCTTGAAGGTATATCTTTAGATCTTGCAATTGAATCTTTTTGTTTCTTGTTTTATCACTAGTTTAGTTTATAAAATAAAACTACCAAAAAAATGGAGTTGAGTTTGTCTCATACGCTTCGTCTTTTTAATATCTTTCGTGAGAATGATGGAAAGGATAATTGTGCTCAAGTGCTAGAAGAAGAATGCATTAGAATGTTTGATACTAAATCTTTGAATGATGAGCATGATTGCAATGTTGTTAGTATGAATTCCTTGAATATCCATGATGCTAATGATATGCAAAGCCACAAGCTTGGGGAAGCTATGTTTGATGAAGATGATATCTTTTGCCCCCCATGTTTTGATGAGAATATTTATTATGATGAAAGCATGCCTCCTATTTATGATGATTATATTGATGAAAGTGGGTTCGGAAGAGTGTCAACTTTAGGAAGTAGTGATCCCACTATTTTGGAGGATGTTGAATCTTATTGTGATGAATATGAAAGTGGATTTGGAAGAGTGTCAACTTTATTTAGTGATGATTCCACTACTTCGGAAGAGGTTCCAATTGATTATGAGAACAAAGTTGCTATCTATGATGATTATTGTGATGACTTGTATGCTATTAAGAATAATGATAACCATGAAACTTGTCATCATGATTTTAGTTTTCAATTGGATTATGCTTCGCACGATAATTATTTTGTTGAGTTTGCTCCCACTATTATTCATGAGAAGAATTTTGCTTATGTGGAGAGTAGTAAATTTTCTATGCTTGTAGATCATGAAAAAAATGTTTTATGTTCTGGTTATATTGTTGAATTCATTCATGATGCTACTGAAAATTATTATGAGAGAGGAACATATGCTTGTAGGAGTTGCAATAATGTCAAGTTTCCTCTCTATGTGTTGAAATTCTTGAAGCTATGCTTGTTTTACTTTCCTATGCTAGTTTATTATTGTTCCCATAAGTTGTTTGCTCACAAAATCCCTATGTATAGTAGGGTTAGACTTAAATGTGCTAGTCATATTCTTCATGATGCTCTCTTTATGTTTCAATTCTTATCTTTTATGTGAGCATCATTGTCATCATCATGCCTAGCTAGAAAGGCATTAAAGAAAAGCGCTTGTTGGGAGAACCCAATATTTATCCTTACTATTTTTGTGTGTTAACATGATTATACTACTGTTGTAATCATGTTTTATATCTTTTGTTTCAATAAAGTGCCAAGTAGAGCCTTTGGGAAGACTTGGGTGAAGTCTATATGATCTTGCTGTAAAAAACAGAAACTTTAGTGCTCACAAGAATAGCTGCCAATTTTTACTGGAGATTGCTTTTTAGGTTGATTCTTTTTGCAGAAGATTAATATATAAATTCCTCAGGTCCACCAATTTATTTCATAATTTTTGGGGTTCAGAAGTATACGTTTGATACAGATTACTACAGACTGTTCTGTTTTTGATAGATTCTTTTTCCATTGCGTTGTTTGCTTATATTGATGAATTTATGGCTAGTATGTAAGGGTATGAACCATAGAGAAGTTAGAATACAGTAGATATTACACCAATATGAATTTATAATGAGTTAATTACAGTACCTAAGTGGTGTTTTATTTTCATATGCTAACGGAGCTTACGAGTTTTGTTTTGAGTTTCGTGTTGTGAAGTTTTCAAGTTTTGGGTAAGGATTCGATGGACTATGGAATAAGGAGTGGCAAGAGACTAAGCTTGGGGATGCCCAAGGCACCCCAAGGTAATATTCAAGGACAATCAAGAGCCTAAGCTTGGGGATGCCCCGGAAGGCATCCTCTCTTTCGTCTTCGTTCATCGGTAACTTTACTTGGAGCTATATTTTTATTTGCCACATGATATGTGTTTTGTTTGGAGCGTCATTTTCTTTTGTTAGTTTTTGCTTTCTGTTTTTTAGAATAATGTTTTGCATCTTTAGTTTCAATAAAAATGTCAAGGATAGCCTTTACCATGCTTATTTTGCTAGTTTACATGTTGCTGGTTGAAAACAGAAAGTTTACCGCTGTTGCAAAAATTCCCTAGAAAATTCAGAGAGTGATATAATGTTTAATATTTTTGCATAATGGGATCTGATAAATCTTTTACAGCGTAGTATTTTTCTTATAATATTTGGAGTCAGGGAAGTATGATGAATCTTGCATTCTTTACAGACTATACTGTTTTGGCAGATTGCTGTTATGGTTGCATTGTTTGCATATGTTTGCTTGTTTAATGATTCTATTTGAGGATAGGAGTATTAAATATGCAGAGACATTTATTATGCAATGTTGAATAATAATTTTAGTGATTTGTTACAGTTAAAAATGATAAGGTTTTGCATTGGTTTATACTAACCTATCTCACGAGTTCTTGTTGAGTTTGTTGTGGATGAAGCTTTTGATAAAAAGAGAAACCATGATATGAGAGGAATTAAGGAGACACAAAAGTTCAAGATTGCACAAAAGTTCAAGATTGGGGATGCCCAAGGCACCCCAAGATAATATTTCAAGAAGTCTCAAGCATCTAAGCTTGGGGATCCCCAGTAGGCATCCCACCTTTCTTCTTCAACAACTATCGGTTAGTATCGGTTGAGCCTAAGTTGTTGCTTCTTCACATGAGTTGTGCTATCCTTGCAATGTCATTTTGTTTCGCTTTGCTTGATGTTTGAATACAATACCAAGATCTGAAATTCTTTAATGAGAGAGAGTCTTCGCATAGTTACACAATTATTTAGCTACTCATTGATCTTCACTTATATCTTTTGGAGTAGTTTGTCGTTTACTCTAGTGCTTCACTTATATCTTTTTAGAGCATGGCAGTGGTTTTATTTTGTAGAAATTAATGAACTCTCATGCTTCACTTATATTATTTTTAGAGTCTTAAACAATATGGTAATTTGAATGAAAACTATCATAGAAGTGAATTGGATGCTATGATCAACTTGGTACTTGATAATTGTTTTGAGATAGGGAGGTAGTGATATTAAAGTCATGCTAGTTGGGTGATTATGAATTTAAAGAATACTTGTGTTGAAGTTAGCAAGTCCCGTAGCATGCACGTATGGTTAAAGTTGTGTAACAAATTTGAAGCATGAAGTGTACATGGCTTGTGCATCCTTATGAGTGGCGGTCAGGGACGAGCGATGGTCTTTTCCGACCAATCTATCCCCCTAGGAGCATGCGTGTAGTGCTTGGTTTTTGATGACTTCTAAATTTTTGCAATAAGTATATGCGTTCTTTTGACTAATATTGAGTCCATGGATTATACTCACTTTTACCTTTCCATCATTGCTAGCCTCTTCGGTACTGTGCATTGCCCTTTCTCACCTTGTGTCGGGGAAACTGATCCACGAACACCTATGGGACCGGCGGACCGAGCCCCTTTCGGTTCGGCGGGGGGCGGAGGTCGCACGAAGAGCGGATCGAGGCGAAGCACACGAGCAGTTTACCCAGCTTCGGAGCTCTCCGGAGAGATAACACTCCTACTGCTACATGTCTGAGTGTATTGAGTTCTTGCTCGGGAGCGCTGAGTGCTACAGTACACACTAGCTGCTAACGAGACCGAGCGTGAGTGTTTTCTGGCTTCGAACCGAACCCAACCCCTTCTACGTTGCGCATGGGCCTCCTTTTATAAGCTAAAGGGGTCACCAACAGGTGGCAACATAGACAAGGGCAAAAATGGAAAAGGAATTGCGGTTGGTACAACCATCTGTATAGTGTATCCTACCTAACCCTGATGGCAGGGGTCAAAGGCATTAAATGCCCGTCTGCGTCGCCCAAATAGTGCAAAAAGGACCGTCAGGGACGCCACCGCTCGCCACGATGGCAATCTTGTCAGCGTCGCTTGCCACCGCGCACCGCTGGCTGCACAGCCTCTTGCCACGCGCGCATGGAAAGGCCCCAGGGCGACACGTTGGTGAATGTGCTGGAGCGCGGGCACAGAGTGGTAGCTTGCCGCGGCAAGCGCCTTGCTGCGGTCGTTGTCTTGTCGCGTCCGGAAGCTTGTCGCTCACCAGGCCTTGCCGGGATGCGTGGCGCGTCGCGGCAAGTTCCTTGAGATGCCTTGGTTGGCCTTCCCGGCAAGCTCCTCTTGCCGGGGCCTTGTCTCCTTGGCCTGAATACTTTGTTCTTGAATGGCTCCAAAGGAACCACAGAGGATCTTGGCGGTCGCCCGACAAGCCTTGCCGCGGGGTGCTGCGACTGCCCGTGCACAAGTATGGGATACTAGGGTACCCCTACTCTAGTACACCGACAGGAGCCCCGGGCCTGGGCCACACACGGTGCCGAGTGCTATTGGGCCAGGCCCAAAACAGGGCACGGACACGCGCGGCCTGGGTTACGCCGTATCTCACTCCGTATCCACCGCGCCCTCCCCGAACGACACGCGTTGAATGCGGCGTCGTGGGAGAGATCGTGGGTGGTTTCTTTATTCGGAAAGGCGGAATATCCGCCCTCCCTCTTTATAAGCAGGGGAAACAGGGGCGGTTCGCCCATCTCGCCTGTTGCTACTCCATTCTCGGAAATCTCCGCTGCTTCCCCCCTTCTTCTCAAAGTCGAAAGAGAGCAGCGCTCCGCCCCCCATCGCCACCGGCACCACCAACGTCGTTGACCTCCCCCACCACCTCCGCCATGGCTCCGAAAGCCGACAAGGTGAAGGGCGTGAAATCGGCCGAGGCGCAGCGGCTCGCGGCGCTGCGAAAGGAGCGGGCCATCTTCCCCCCTCAGCTTGACGCGAAGGAGCTGAGGGAGTACTACTACCTTTTCTGGTCGACTGAGACGTGAGCGCATCCGCGCATGAAGGTACTCTCAGCTGCCGCTTCGGAACTGGCTCCGAACGGATATCCCTTCTTCGCACTGTTCTTCTACTGCGGGCTCTGCCCGCCCTTCTCTGAATTTTTCTGTGATATCATGAACACCTACGGGTTACGCCTCCTTGACTTCACCCCCAACGCCGTTCTGACCATGGCAGTTTTCGCACATCTCTGCGAAAACTTTGTCGGAGTCCACCCAAACGTAGCTCTTTTTCGCCACTTCTTTATGCCCCGAGTTGAGAGAGGGGAGCCTCTATCCGGCGGAATCGCCTGGATCTCGACGACCGGCAAGAAGGACGCTTATCTGGAGGGAGAGCTCCGCAGCAAGTGGGAGGAATGGAGAGCAGAGTGGTGCTGGATTGTCGAGGAGAACCCGCAGCCATTTACCGCCCAGCGCCAAGCCCCAATAGCGCGCGGCAACGATTGGAGCAATGTGGCCCCAGAAGACGATAGGCTGAGGATTGCCGTCACCCGGATCTTACGCCTCAGGCTTGCCGGGCTCATTGTAGGCGCCGTTGGCGCAGATTTTCTTCACCGCCGCATCGCCCCCCTGCAGGAGAGGAGGAGACCTGTCTGGGAGTTCCAGAACGCGGCGGATATCATGAGGCTGCGCCCGGGCCTCAATTTCAACTTCACTGTCCTGGAACTGGACGCGATGCTTCTGGAACTGTTCAAGCGCGATCCTCAACATCCGTTCATGCTGCCGAGGGGCGTCGTTCCATTGTGCAACAATTCCTCGCTCGACCGCATCCGTGCAATGATGCCGCTGTGCGATTCACATGGAATCGTCCCAACTTGGCAAGAGCCTGCTGACGACGTCGTGCAGGAGTTCTTTGACAGCTTGGTAGAAGTGCCGGTCCGCCCCGATGAACAGAAGAGCCTCACCCGCGACACCACTGATGCGGAGATGCAGCGCATCGCCACTAGGCTGGAAGAGGCGGCGGCGGCAGCTGCCGCGGGAGAGTTTCAATTCATTGTGGAGGAGGCAGAGGCAGCAGAGGCGGCAAGCCTTGCTGAGCGAGAGGAGCTTGTCGGCGAGGAAGAGCTAGTCGGGCCTGAATCTGAGTCGAGCGAGCCCGCTGAGGGAGAGCTTGTCGGGCCCGAGCCTTCAGACAGCTTGCCGCAAGAGGAGTCCCCAGCTCCACCAAGAAGGCGTCTCCGCAAGGACGTGGACGTAGCGGGGCGGCAGACGGGTCAACAGCCGCCGCACCGCGCGACGCGCTCGACCGCGGCAAGCACTGTTGCCGCGGGAGCGCCTCATGCCGCTGCAGCAACTGGAGCGGGGTCTTCTCGGTCCACCGCTACTGCTCCTGCCAAGCAGACAAGGGAACCTATTCCTCCGCCTCGTCGCACCGGAGGCGAGCCGGACTTCGATCTCTCCGCGCTCAGCTCTGACGAGGAAGAAGAAGAGTAAGATTCTTTGCTGTACTTGTAGTTCTTCAATTCTTGCTGTTTTGTCTTGTCTCTGATTTGCTTTACTCCGAACTCATTCCTTTTCAGGACTCTGGCCCAGAGAGCGGAGAAGAGAGCCAAGGTCCCGGTGATTGTCATCGAGGACGAACCCACCGCGACAGCAGAGGGCGTGTCCGAGACAACCTTGCCGGACCCAGCAACTTCTCCCCAAAGCAGCCCCCAGCGCAGCCCTCAGCGTAAGTATATGGTTTACTTCTTGCTGCCAGGCGCGCATGGGTGCTCTTTCTTTGCTGATATCTGACTGTTGTTTTGTGTAGGAGCAGAGCAGCCTCACCAGGAGCGCCCGGAAGCCGCTCCCGAAATGCCATCTGCTTCGACTACACCGCCAAGGGAGGATTCCCCGGCAAGGGAGCGTTCTCCGGCAAGGGAGAATTCTCCGGCAAGGGACAGTTCTCCGGCAAGGGATAGCACCAGCGACCCCCAGGTGGCGGAGACCGCGGCCGCAGATCCTAGTACAGGTAATCCTCTTGCTTGAAAACTTCCCTTGGGTTCTTCTTCTTCTGATTTTCTTTTTGAGTATTTGCTTGACTTTTCTCCCCTCTTCGGTCGTCAGATCCATCTGCCGTGGAGCCAATGGAAACCGAGGTCGCCGGTGAGGAGAACGCGCTTGGCAACAACGACGACGCTGCTGCCACCGAAGAAGAGGCCAGCGCTGATGATCCCGCCGGCGAAGAGGCCGCCAAAGCTGCCGCCGCAGAAGCTGGCGAGGGATCCGGCGATCGCACTGACGGCCCCGAGGCCGCAGGAGCGTCAGGCGCTACGCCGACCGCCGATCCCTCCGCCGCTGCTGCAGCGCCAGGCTTCGAAGAGCCCCAGCCTGGCGCCTACTTGAAGGCCGGCGATGGCATCTTCATCAAGCTCCCCTGGGCGTCAAGCTCCAGGGCGCCGGTCGAAGGAGAGATCTTAGATGGAGAGGTGCTCGCCTCTGCCGGGCTGACGCTGGTCGACGCGCCAAGCAGCAGCAGCGACGAGCCTGAGGAGGAGCGGTTGCTGCGAAAGCTGTTGTCGCTCTACCGCGCCCGACAGGCCAAGCTGGCATCCCAAGAAGCGCTTGTCGCGAAGGCGGGAGTGGACATCGAGAAGCGCGCGGAGGAGCTCCGGGGTCTCAGGCAGGAAGCTCTCCGATCCCTAGCAGAGGAGCAGGAGCAACTCGCCGAGGAGCGGAAAGCCTTCCTCCTCGGGAAGGCTGAGGATGAAGAGCAGCAGCGGCTTGCTGCCGAGAAGCTATCTGCGCAGGAAGGCGAGTTGGCGCAGCGCAAGGTCAACCTTGACAGCCACGAGGAGGAGCTTGCCACGCGCAAGCAAGCAATTGGCGGGGCTCTCAAGGAAGCAAAGGATGCTGCCGCAGCTGCTGAGGCCGCCAAGAAGGAGCTGGAGACGAAGATGGCGCAGCTGGAGGCCGATCTTAAGGCGAGCGGCGAGGAGCTTGCTGCGCTCAAGCGTGAGCGCGAGAAGGACACCGCCGCCCACGGCGAGCTGCAGGGTCGTCTCGCTGAGAGGAGCAAAGAGCTTAGCGCCGCCAAGGACTCCAATGCAGATCTTGAGTTGAAGCTGATTACTTTAACTCAGACGCTGGACGGCGCCAGGGAGCAGGAGGTGGCCTTGAAGGAGAAGATCAAGGCCGACGAGGCGCTGCTGGCGAGTGCTGCTGCCGCCCAGGATGCTTTCCGGGAGACCGTAGAGCACTAGACCGAGGGTCTCGTGGATGCTGCCGCAACTATCGACAGGGAGTTGGCGCAGCTGGGGATGGAGGATTTTGGGTATTCCTCCGATGAGCACCTCCAACCCAGCGCCAAGCTCAGCTTGTTCTTCAAAGGCGTGGCGACGGCTCTCCAGCGACTCCGGGAGAAGATCCCAAAGCAGCTGGCCGACGAGTCGCGCAGGATCTGCGCGGGGGTTCTTCAGAAGGTGCTGGTGAAGGTGGCCTTCCACAACCCAGGCCTCAACCTCACCAACGTCCTCAGGTCCTTGCCGCCGGATGCTGATCTGGAAGCGCTCAAGGCCCTTGTCGCACCCATTGTGGACAAGGTGAGCGAGATCAAGAGGGTTGAGGGAGATCGCGTAGATTAGGCCGCCCGTCTTTTCTTTTCCTTTGTCGCTGCTGGTCATGTCATGAGAACAATCTGTTAGAGCTGCGACAAGTTATCTTGTAATATAACTCTATTTTGGGTAGAGATTGCTATGTTATTTCCTCTACTTGATCCCTTCCTTTGTATGTTTTTGCCCTACGCTTTTAGGGAACTTGTCGGTGCAGGCACCTTGAACCGCGAGCGCTGAGAGCGGGACGTCAGCAGCCTGCTGGCGGTGCCGCTACCGACAAGAAACCTTGTCGCAACTAGTCGCAGCTCACTTAAATTGTTGAGCAGACTCGAAACAAAGTAAGGGCGCAACTAGCTACGAGTTGGTTCCTCCGCGCACAGGTTTTCCATACAAAGCACGGTCGTTCGAGGAAGATAACTTCAAAATTTTAAAAACTGATTGCTCAAACTTTGGCAACTTAGCTTTTCTGTCGTTTGCTTCCCGGCAAGGCGAAACTTCCTTGAACGATGCCTGGTCCACACCATTATCTTCTCCTTTCCCCCCGGCAAACTTGTGGGCGAGGGAACCTTCCTTTCCTTTGAGAAAGAGAAAGAAGAGAAAATAAAGATATGGAGCCTTACGGCTCGTTATTGCTTACCGAGGGTAGGCGCTGCACAAAGTGTCAGATAACGCATGCAAATATAAAGTAAAAAGCATGAAATTGACAAGATGTGCGGAGCACATGTGCTTTACTTATGCACGGGGTCTGCGCCCGGCTTTGTACAAAGGATTACATGCAACATCGGCAAGACTTATACAAAAGGTGGTTGCCGGAACGGGTTCCGTCAACCACGCCCTACGGGTAAAACTTACGAAGATGCTCAATGTTCCAGGAGTTGCTCACTGGAATGCCATCTTCGGTCTCAAGGCGGACAGCGCCAGGCCTAGTGACTAGTTTCACCCGGTAAGGGCCTTCCCACTTCGGCGTCAACTTGTTGGAATTCTTGGCGAACTGAACGCGCCGAAGAACAAGGTCGCCTTCCTCGAGACTTCTGGCGTTAACTTTGCGGCTATGGTAGCGGCGCAAAGCTTGCTGGTATCGAGCAGCTCGTACAGCAGCCTGAAGACGGTCCTCCTCAAGGAGCAGTGCGTCGTCTTGTCGCAACTGCTCTTGCTCAAGCTCATCATAAGCGAGCACTCGAGGTGACCCGTATACGAGTTTCGTGGGGAGAACTGCCTATGCTCCATAGACTAGAGCGAAAGGTGTCTGGCCAGTGGCTCGATTTGGCGTCGTCCTGATCGACCAAAGAACCACCGGCAGCTCCTCGATCCAGTTCTTTCTGCACTTGCGCAGCCTGTCGAAAGTTCTGGTCTTGAGCCCGCGCAGCACTTCAGCATTTGCCCTCTCCGCTTGACCGTTACTTCTCGGATGAGAAACAGAAGCGAAGCAGACCTTGGCGCCAAGATCTTGGACGTACTGCATGAAGGTGCGGCTCGTGAACTGCGTGCCGTTGTCGGTGATGATCCTGTTAGGGATCCCGAAGCGGCAAACAATCGACCTGAAGAACTTGACTGCTGACTGTGCTGTCACCTTCCTCACTGCTTCCACTTCTGGCCACTTTGTGAACTTGTCGATTGCAACGTACAAGTACTCAAAGCCTCCGACAGCTCGGGGAAAGGGGCCGAGGATGTCGAGCCCCCAGACCGAAAATGGCCAGGATAAAGGGATCGTCTGGAGAGCTTGAGCTGGCTGGTGTATCTGCTTGGAATGGAACTGGCACGCTTCACACTTGGTTACTTGTGTAGTTGCATCCTAGAGGGCTGTCAGCCAAAAGAAACCTTGCCGGAACGCTTTGCCGGCAAGTGCTCTCGCGCCAATGTGGTGACCACATATGCCTCCATGTATCTCTGCCAACAGCTTTTGTCCGTCTTCCCGGTGAATACAATTCAATTTCACGCCGTTGAGTCTTCTTCTGTACAGTGTGTTGTCGACAAACTGGTACATACTTGACTGCCGGGCTACTCTTTCCGCTTCTTCTTGCTCTTCGGGAAGTTCTTCTGTCTGAAGGAAATAGACAATCTGCTGTGCCCATGCTGGAGCTTGCGGCTCGACAACAAGGACTAAAGGCACATCTGCTGCTATGGGAACATCCGCTTCTACGGCGAGAACCTGCGGCTCAGCCGGAGCTTGACGTTCCCCGGCAAGCTTGCCGGAGCAAAACTTGTCGGGAGCGTCTGCTTCAACGGAACAAACCCTAGGGCTTGCTGGAGCAGACTGCCCCTCAACATCCTCATCTTGAGGACTTTCTTGACGGCGGCTTCGGGGAGCTCTGCCGGAAAATAGTCACCAGAAATCAACTTCCTCTTCTTGCTCTGTCCAGTTGATGGTGTTACGGACGGTTGAGTCAGCTTGAGCACAAAGATCCCTGGTTCCACAGGTAACTTAAGTGCGGCGCACTTTGACAGGCCATCGGCAATGTCGTTCTGAGCTCTTGGAACATGTTCCATCTGCAGGCCGTCAAAGTGCTCTTCTAGCTTCCTCACTTCATCAACGTAAGCTTCCATCAGCGGACTCTGATAATTCTTGTTCACTTGGCGGACGACAAGCTGTGAGTCACCCCTGACAATGAGCTTCTTGATCCCAAGGTCTGCTGCGATCCTGAGACCGACAAGCAAACCTTCATACTCTGCAGTATTATTCGTTGCTTGCTCCTTGGGAAAGTGCATCTGGACTACGTACTTGAGGTGCTCTCCGGTGGGTGCAACAAGTAGCACGCCCGCACCGGCGCCTTGCAGCGAGAAGGCACCATCAAAGTACATTAGCCACTCTTTGCTTGCTTCCTTGACGGGGATGCTCGTTTCTGGAATTTCTTCATCTTGTGTTGGCGTCCACTCTGCTATGAACTCTGCCAATGCTCTGCTTCGGATAGTTGAAGTGCTCTCAAACTTGAGGCCAAAGCTTGACAGTTCCAATGCCCACTCGACAATCCTGCCTGTTGCTTCTGGATTCTGCAAAATCCTTTTCAACGGAAAGCGAGTGACAAGTGTAATCTCATGTGCTTGGAAGTAATGGCGCAGCTTTCTCGAGGCCATGAGAAGGCCGAAAAGCAATTTCTGCACACCAGAGTACCTTGACCTAGCCCCCTGCAGAAGGGAACTAACAAAATAAACTGGGCGCTGCACCATTCTTTTCTGCATCTTCTCACGCGCCTGCGCAGATCCATCTTTGTCGGGACTAGAACTTGCCGGTGAAGCCCCCTGCTTGTCGCTGGATGCATCTGCCGTGGTTGCTAGCTCATCATCCGCCTCCCTCTCCGCTACTAACGCAACACTAACCACTTGATTGGTTGCCGCTATATATAGCAACAACTTCTCTTGTGGCTTAGGTGCGACAAGTGTTGGAGTGGAGGACAGGTATCTCTTTAAGTCCTGCAGCGCAGCCTCCGCTTCCAGAGTCCATTTCATTGGACCTGCCTTTTTCAATATTTTGAAAAATGGCAGGGCGCGCTCAGTAGACCTAGAGATAAACCTGCTGAGAGCAGCTACGCAACCGGCAAGTCTTCGTACATCCTTGACGCGCTTTGGTGCTTCAATCTGCTCAATGGCCTTGATCTTGTCGGGATTGGCTTCAATTCCCCGCTGAGACACGAAGAACCCGAGAAGCTTGCCGAAGAGGACTCCAAACACACACTTCTCGGGGTTAAGCTTGAGGTTGATCTTGCGCAGATTTGCAGATCTTGACCACTATATCATCCATTTAGGCTTCCACATTTCTGTGCATTTGCGGCTCAAAAGCGTCATGGACTACCCTTGCAAATGTTGAACCGGCATTCTTTAAACCGAAAGGCATCCGTACAAAACAGTATATGCCACATGGGGTGATGAATGCGGTCTTCTCCTCATCTTCTTCTACCATGAATATCTAATGGTATCCTGAGTATGCATCAAGAAATGAAAGCAAGTCACATCTGGCCGTGGAGTCAACAATCTGGTCGATGCGCGACAAGGGAAATGGGTCTTTGGGACAAGCTTTATTGACATCAGTAAAGTCGATACAAAGCCTCCATTTCCCGTTTGCCTTGCGCACGACTACAGGATTGGCCAACCACGTAGGATGGAGCACTCCTCTGACAAGGCCTTCTGCTTCCAATTTCTTGATTTCTTCTGCGATGAATTCTTGGCGCTCCATTTCCGGTTTCCTGACTTTCTGCTTGACGGGCCGCGCATGAGGACAGACGGCAAGATGGTGCTCGATTACTTTCCTGGGAACACAGGGGATGTCAGACGGTTGCCATGCAAACACGGCGACGTTCGCCCGCAGGAAAGCAACGAGCGCGCTTTCTTATTTAGGGTCGAGAGTGGCACTGATGGTGAAGGTACCACCAGTGCCGTCCTCCTTGGCGGACACCTTCTTGGTCTCTGGTGGAGCCGCCATTGCCTTCTTACACTTGCCGGTGGAGCTCGATGGTGCATCCTCGATGGTAGCGCAGCACTCCGAAGAGGTGCGCTTGCCGGAGTGGGCATCAGAACTCTTGCGGGACTTGGTCTTTTTCTTCCCCCCGGGAGCTTCAACGGCAAGTGACTTGCGATCTGTTGCGGTTGCTGCTTCCTGGTAGATCTTGTCGGTGCAGATAAGAGCGTCCTTCTTGTCTCCAGGGACAGAGATGACACTTATCGGGCCTGGCATCTTTAGTACGTTGTATGCATAGTGAGAGGCTGCCATGAATTTGGCGAGTGCTGGACGGCCGAGAATCCCATTGTAAGGCGATGGAAACTGTTCCATGAACACCTATGGGACCGGCGGACCGAGCCCCTTTCGGTTCGGCGGGGGGCGGAGGTCGCACGAAGAGCGGATCGAGGCGAAGCGCACGAGCAGTTTACCCAGCTTCGGAGCTCTCCGGAGAGATAACACTCCTACTGCTGCATGTCTGAGTGTATTGAGTTCTTGCTCGGGAGCGCTGAGTGCTACAGTACACACTAGCTGCTAACGAGACCGAGCGTGAGTGTTTTCTGGCTTCGAACCGAACCCAACCCCTTCTACGTTGCGCATGGGCCTCCTTTTATAAGCTAAAGGGGTCACCAACAGGTGGAAACATAGACAAGGGCAAAAATGGAAAAGGAATTGCGGTTGGTACAACCATCTGTACAGTGTATCCTACCTAACCCTGACGGCAGGGGACAAAGGCATTAAATGCCCATCTGCGTCGCCCAAATAGTGCAAAAAGGACCGTCAGGGACGCCACCGCTCGCCACGATGGCAATCTTGTTAGCGTCGCTTGCCACCGCGCACCGCTGGCTGCACAGCCTCTTGCCACGCTCGCCTAGAAAGGCCCCAGGGCGACACATTGGTGAATGTGCTGGAGCGCGGGCATAGAGTGGTAGCTTGCCGCGACAAGTGCCTTGCCGCGGTCGTTGTCTTGTCGCGTCCGGAAGCTTGTCGCTCACCAGGCCTTGCCGGGACGCGTGACGCGTCGCGGCAAGTTCCTTGAGATGCCTTGGTTGGCCTTCCCGGCAAGCTCCTCTTGCCAGGGCCTTGTCTCCTTGGCCTGAATACTTTGTTCTTGAATGGCTCCAAAGGAACCACGGAGGATCTTGGCAGTCGCCCGGCAAGCCTTGCCGCGGGGTGCTGCGACTGCCCGTGCACAAGTTCGGGATACTAGGGTACCCCTACTCTAGTACACCGACACCTTGAGAGTTGTTGCAAACTTCTCTGGTGCATCCAAACCCCGTGATACGATACGCTCTATCACACATAAACCTCATTATATCTTCCTCAAAACAGCCACCATACCTACCTATTTATGGCATTTCCATAGCCATTCCGAGATATATTGCCATGCAACTTTCCACCGTTCCGTTCATCATCATCATGACATACATTACTTTTGTCATATTGCCATAGCGTGATCATGTAGTTGACATCATATTTGTGGCAAAGCCACCATGCATAATTTTTATACATGTCACTGTTGATTCATTGCACCACCCCGATACACCGTCGGAGGCATTCATATAGAGTCATATCTTGTTTTAGTTTCGAGTTGTAATGCATTTGTTGTAATCAATAGAAGTGTGATGATCATCATTATTAGAGCATTGCCCAAAAAGAAAGAAAATGGAAAGGCCAAAAGAAAAAAAAAGAAAGGCCAAAGATAAAAAAAAAGAAAAAAAAGAAAAAAAAGAAAGAAAAAGAAAAAAGAAAATAAATAAATAAAGGGGCAATGCTACTATCTCTTTCTCTACACTTGTGCTTCAAAGTAGCATCATGTTTTCATGTAGAGAGTCTCATGTGTTATCACATTCATATACTAGTGGGAATTTTTCATTATAGAACTTGGCTTGTATATTCCTACGATGGGCTTCCTCATATGCCCTAGGTCTTCGTGAGCAATTGCTACGTCTTGAGCTAGTGTTGGTATTCCCCGAAGAGGAGAGGGTGATGCAGCAAGTGTAGCGTAAGTATTTCCCTCAGTTTTTGAGAACCAAGGTATCAATCCAGTAGGGGGCTCCTCAAAAGTCCCATGCACCTACACAAACAAACTGAGAACTCGCAACCAACGCAATAAAGGGGTTGTCAATCCCTTCACGGCCACTTGCGAAAGTGAGATCTAAAAGAGATAGTATGATAAGATAAATATATTTTTGGTATTTTATGATATAGATGCAAGAAAGTAAAGATGTAAATAAAAGTAGATTGAAAGCAAATATGATAAGAGATAGACCCGGTGGCCATAGGTTTCACTAGAGGCTTCTCTCGAGAGCATAAGTATTACGGTGGGTGAACAAATTACTGTCAAGCAATTGATAGAAAAGCGAATAATTATGACATTATCTAGGCTTGATCATGTATATAGGCATCACATCCATAACAAGTAGACCGACTCGTGCCTGCATCTACTACTATTACTCCACACATCGACCGACTCCTGCCTGCATCTAGAGTATTAAGTTCATAAGAACAAAGTAACGCATTAAGCAAGATGATATGATGTAGAGGGATAAACACATCCAATATGATATAAACCCCATCTTGTTATCCTCGATGGCAACAATACAATACGTGTCTTGCAACCCTTTCTGTCATTGGGTAAGAACACCGCAAGATTGAACCCAAAGCTAAGCACTTCTCCCATGGCAAGAAAGATCAATCTAGTAGGCCAAACCAAACCGATAATTCGAAGAGACTTGCAAAGATAACTCAATCATACATAAAAGAATTCAGAGAAGATTCAATTAATATCCATAGATAAATCTGATCATAAACCCACAATTCATCGGATCTTGACAAACACACCGCAAAAAGAGATTACATCTAACAGATCTCCACAAGAGAGGGGGAGAACACTGTATTGAGATCCAAAAAGAGAGAAGAAGCCATCTAGCTAATAACTATGGACCCATAGGTCTGTGGTAAACTACTCACAACTCATAGGAGGGGCAAGGATGTTGATGTAGAGGCCCTCCATGGTCGATTCCCCCTCCTGCAGAGTGCCGGCGAAGGCTCCAAGATGGGATCTCGTGGATACAAAAGGTTACGGTGGTGGAAATTGCGTTTCGTGGTTCCCCTGGATGTTTTCGGGGTCCGTGGATATATATAGGAAGAAGAAGTACGTCGGTGGACGCCCGTGGGGCCCACGAGACAGTGGGGCGCGTCCTACAGGGGGGCCCCTCCTATCTCGTGGGGCCCTCGGAGCTTTCTTGACTTGCACTACAGGCTCTCCGGATCAGATTTGTTCCAAAAATAATGCTCTCGGAGGTTTCATTCCGTTTGGACTCCGTTTGATATTCCTTTTCTTCGAAATACTGAAATAGGCAAAAAAACAGGAATATGGACTGGGCCTCCGGTTAGTAGGTTAGTCCCAGAAATGATATAAATGTGTAGAATAAAGCCCATAAACATCCAAAACAGGTAATATAATAGCATGGAACAATAAAAAATTATAGATACGTTGGAGACGTATCAAGCATCCCCAAGCTTAATTCATGCTCGTCCTCGAGTAGGTAAATGATAAAAAGAGAATTTTTGATGTGGAATGCTACCTAGCATAATTCATAATGTAATTTTCTTTCATTGTGGCATGAATGTTCATATCCAAATAACACAAAATAAAAGTTCATATTGACATGAGAAATAGTAATACTTCAAGCATACTAAGCAAGTAATCATGTCTTCTAAAAAATAGCATGGCCAAAAGAAAGTTATCCCTACAAAATCATATAGTCTGGCTATGCTTCATCTTCATCACACAAAGTATTTAATCATGCATAACCCCAATGACGAGCCAAGCAATTGTTTCATACTTTAATAATCTCAAACTCTTTCAACTTTCACGCAACACATGAGCGTGAGCCATGGACATAGCACTATATGTGGAATATAATGGTGGTTGTGGAGAAGACAAAAAGGGAGAAGATAGTCTCACATCAACTAGGCGTATCAACGGGCTATGGAGATGCCCATTAATAGATATCAATGTGAGTGAGTAGGGATTGCCATGCAACGGATGCACTAGAGCTATAAAAATATGAAAGCTCAACAAAAGAAAACTAGTGGGGGTGCATCCAACTTGCTTGCTCACGAAGACCTAGGGCTTTTTGAGGAAGCCCATCATTGGAATATACAAGCCAAGTTCTATAATGAAAAATTCCCAATAGTATATGAAAGTGACAACATATGAGACTCTCTATCATGAAGATCATGGTGCTATTTTGAAGCACAAGTGTGGAAAAAGAGATAGTAGAATTGTCCCTTCTCTCTTTTTCTCTCATTCTTTTTTTTTCTTTCTTTTCTTTTCTTTTCTTTTCTTTTTGGCCTTTTTTTGGCCTTCCTTTTTTTCTTTTTGTAAAGTCCGAAGTCTCATCCTGACTTGTGGGGGAATCATAGTCTTCATCATCCTTTCCTCACTGGGACAATGCTCTAATAATGAAGATCATCACACTTTTATGGATTTACAACTCAAAGCTAGAACAATATATGACTCTATGTGAATGCCTCCGGCGGTATACCGGGATATTCAATGAATCAAGAGCGACATGTATGAAGATTATGATGGTGGCTTTGCCACAAATACGATGTCAACTACATGATCATGCAAAGAGCAATATGACAATGATGGAACGTGTCATAATAAATGTAATGGTGGAAAGTTGCATGGCAATATATCTCGGAATGGCTATGGAAATGCCATAATAGGTAGGTATGGTGGCTGTTTTGAGGAAGGTATATGATGGGTGTATGGTACCGGCGAGAGTTGCACGGTACAAGAGAGGCTAGCAATAATGGAGGGGTGAAAGGGTGCGTATAATCCATGGACTCAACATTAGTCAAAAGAACTCATATACTTGTTGTAAAAATTTAGAAGTCATCAAAAACCAAAGCATTACGCGCATGCTCCTAGGGGGATAGATTGGTAGGAAAAGACCATCGCTCGTCCCCGACTGCCACTCATAAGGAAAACATTCAATAAATAAAATTGTGCTCCAACTTCTTCACAAAGCGGTTCACCATACGTGCATGCTACGGGAATCACAAACTTCAACACAAGCATTCTTTAAATCAATAATTACTCAACTAGCATGACTTTAATATTATTACCTCCATATCTCAAAACAATTATCAAGCAACAAATTGATCATAGCATCCAATTCACTTTCTATGATAGTTTTTATTATATCCAACTTGGATGCTCATCATTCTAGGACCAAATTAAAACCATAGCAAATACCATGCTGTTCTAAGATACTCTCAAAATAATATAAGTGAATCATGAGAGACTAGCAATTTCTATAAAATTAATCCACCACCATGCTCTAAAATATATAAGTGAAGCACTAGAGCAAAAACTATCAAACTCAAAAGATATAAGTGAAGCACATAGAGTATTCTAGAAAATTCTAATCAAATAGGCTTCTCCCAAAAGGTGTGTTACAGCAAGGATGATTGTGGTAAACTAACAAGCAAATACCAATATAATACACGACGCTCCAAGCAAAATACATATCATGTGGCGAATAAAAATATAGCTCCAAGTAAAGTTACCAATGAACGAAGACGAAAGAGGGGATGCCTTCTCGGGGCATCCCCAAGCTTAGGATTTTGGCTATTCTTGAATATCTTGGGGTGCCATAAGCATCCCCAAGCTTAGGCTCTTGCTATTCTTTATTCCATAGTCCATAAAAGATTTACCCAAAACTTGAAAACTTCACAACACAAAACTCAACAGGAAATCTTATAAGCTCCGTTAGTGAAAGAAAACAAAACCACCACATAAGGTACTGTAATGAATTCATTCTTTATTTATTTTGGTGTTAAACCTACTATATTCCAACTCCCTTATGGTTTATAAACTAATTTATTAGCCATAGATGCATTGAAATAAGCAAACAACACACGAAAAATAGAATCTGTCAAAAACAGAACAGTCTGTAGCAATCTGTAACTAACGCAAACTTCTGGAACTCTAAAAATCCTACCAAAATAGTACGTACTGGAAAATTTGTTTATTGAACAGAAGCAAAAAGAATCAATGCAAAAGCTCTTTTCTGTGATTTATTGATTTTTTTGTGAGCGCAAAGTTTCTGTTTTTTAGAAGAATCAAATCAACCATCATCATAGTTTATCCTATAGGTTCTACTTGGCACAAACACTAAACAAAAGTAAAAACACAAATAAACAGAAATTAGAAACATTACTAAACAGGAACAAAAACAAATAACATAAAGAAAAATTGGGTTGCCTCCCAACTAGCGCTATCGTTTAACGCCCCTAGATAGGCATAAAAGCAAGGATATATCTAACTAGTGCCATCTTTGGCACTTGATTCATAAGTAGCACGCATGATAGATTCATAAGGTAATTTGACTTTCTTTCTTGGAAAGTGCTCCATGCCTTTCTTTAAAGGAAATTGGAATCTAATGTTCCCTTCCTTCATATCAATAATCGCACCAATCGTTCTAAGGAAAGGTCTACCAAGAATAATAGGGCAAGAACGATTGCAATCTATATCAAGAACGATAAAATCTACGGGCACCAAATTTCTATTTGCAACAATAAGAACATCATTGATCCTTCCCATAGGATTTTTAATGGTGGAATCCGCAAGGTGCAAATTCAAAGAGCAATCATCAAGATCATGAAAATCTAGAATATCACATAAAGTTTTCGGAATCGTGGAAACACTAGCACCCAAATCACACAAAGCAAAACACTCAAAATCTTTAATTCTAATCTTTATAGTAGGTTCCCACTCATCATTGAGTTTTCTAGGTATAGAAACTTCCAAATTCAGTTTTTCATCATAAGATTGCATCAAAGCATCAACAATATGTTTGGTAAAAGCTTTGTTTTGACTATAAGCATGAGGAGAATTAACAACGGATTGCAACAAGGAAATACAACCTTTTAAAGAAAAATTATCATAATCAAATTCCTTGAAATCCGAGATAGTAGGTTCAACATTATTAGAAGTTGAGGACTCTCCAATCTCTCTTTTACCAAATTTAGCATTAAGATCTAAAGGCTCTGAATTCTTGGGACGCCTTCTAGGCAAAGTTAATTCATCATCAGTCCCATAATCATCAAAATTCATATTGAAAAACATAGATCTAATCAAAGACGCATCAATGACTTTAAGATCCTCATCATTATTTTCACGGAAACTAGAAGAACACGCTTTTATAAAGCTTTCTTTCTTAGCACGCAATCTATCGGTTCTTTCCTTGCACTTGTCAACGGAAATTCTCATTATTTTGAGAGACTCATTGATATCATGCTTAGGAGAAGAAGATCCAAGTTTAAGAGAATTAACATCAAGCGAAAGGCTATCAACGTTCCTAGCCAAATCATCAACTTTGAGCAATTTTTCTTCAAGCAAAGCATTAAAATTCTTTTGAGAAATCATAAATTCTTTCACACTATTCTCAAAATCAGAGGGCATCTTATTAAAATTACCAGAAGAATTATTGTAGGAATTTCCATAATTATTAGAGGGATTACTAGGGAACGGTCTAGCATTAAAATTTCCTCTATAAGCATTGTTTCCAAAACTATTCCTACCAACAAAATTCACATCCATAGATTCATTATTATTCTGAATCAAGGAAGACAAAGGCATATCATTAGGATGAAGAGGAGTATTTTTAGTAGCAAACATCTTCATAAGTTCATCCATCTTTCCACTCAAAACATTGATTTCTTCTATAGCATGCACTTTTTTACTAGAAGATCTTTCGGTGTGACATTGAGAATAATTAGCCATAATATTATCAAGCAATTTTGTAGCATCTCCTAACGTAATTTCCATAAACGTGCCTCCCGCGGCCGAATCTAAGAGATTTCTGGAAGCAAAGTTCAAACTGGCATAAATTTTTTGTATGATCATCCATAAATTCAAAGCATGAGTAGGGCAATTGCGAAGCATCAATTTCATTCTTTCCCAAGATTGGGCAACATGCTCATGATCAAGTTGTTTAAAATTCATAATATCGTTCCTAAGAGTGATGATCTTAGCGGGAGGAAAATACTTAGAGATAAAAGCATCTTTGCACTTGTTCCAAGAATCAATACTATTTTTGGGCAAAGACGAAAACCAAACTTTAGCACGATCTCTAAGTGAAAACGGAAATAACTTCAATTTGAAAATATTGTTATCCGTATCTTTATTCTTTTGCATATCACATAAATCAACAAAATTGTTTAGATGGGTAGCGGCATCTTCACTAGGAAGGCCGGGGAATTGATCTTTCATAACAAGATTCAGCAAAGCAGCATTGATTTCACAAGAATCAACATCATTAAGAGGAGCAATCGGAGTACTAAGGAATTCATTATTATTGGTATTCAAGAAGTAACACAACTTGGTATTATCTTGTGCCATGGCAACAAGTAATCCAACACACAAGCAAACAGAAAAAGGCAAGCGGAAAAGAGAGGAGGAGATTGGGAAAGAGAGGGCCAATAAAACGGCAAGGGTGAAGTGGGGGAGAGGAAAACGAGAGGCAAATGGCAAATAATGTAAATGCGAGGGAGATGAGTTTATGATGGGTACTTGGTATGTCTTGACTTGAGCGAAGACCTCCCCGGCAACGGCAGCAGAAATCCTTCTTGCTACGTCTTGAGCTAGCGTTGGTTTTCCCCGAAGAGGAGAGGGTGATGCAGCAAGTGTAGCGTAAGTATTTCCCTCAGTTTTTGAGAACCAAGGTATCAATCCAGTAGGAGGCTCCTCAAAAGCCCCACACACCTACACAAACAAACTGAGAACTCGCAACGAACACAATAAAGGGGTTGTCAATCCCTTCACGGCCACTTGCGAAAGTGAGATCTTAAAGAGATAGTATGATAAGATAAATATATTTTTGGTATTTTATGATATAGATGCAAGAAAGTAAAGATGCAAATAAAAGTAGATTGAAAGAAAATATGATAAGAGATAGACCCGGGGGGCATAGGTTTCACTAGAGGCTTCGAGAGCATAAGTATTACGGTGGGTGAACAAATTACTGTCAAGCAATTGATAGAAAAGCGAATAATTATGACGTTATCTAGGCTTGATCATGTATATAGGAATCACATCCATAACAAGTAGACCGACTCCTGCCTGCATCTACTACTATTACTCCACACATCGACCAACTCCTGCCTGCATCTAGAGTATTAAGTTCATAAGAACAGAGTAACGCATTAAGCAAGATGATATGATGTAGAGGGATAAACACATGCAATATGCTGTAAACCCCATCTTGTTATCCTCGATGGCAGCAATACAATACGTGTCTTGCAACCCTTTCTGTCACTGGGTAAGAACACCGCACGATTGAACCCAAAGCTAAGCACTTCTCCCATGGCAAGAAAGATCAATCTAGTAGGCCAAACCAAACCGATAATTCGAAGAGACTTGCAAAGATAACTCAATCATACATAAAAGAATTCAGAGAAGATTCAATTAATATCCATAGATAAATCTAATCATAAACCCACAATTCATCGGATCTTGACAAACACACCGCAAAAAGAGATTACATCGAATAGATCTCCACAAGAGAGGGGGAGAACACTGTATTGAGATCCAAAAAGATAGAAGAAGCCATCTAGCTAATAACTATGGACCCGTAGGTCTGTGGTAAACTACTCACAACTCATAGGAGGGGCAAGGATGTTGATGTAGAGGCCCTCCGTGGTCGATTCCCCCTCCGGCAGAGTGCCGGCGAAGGCTCCAAGATGGGATCTCGCGGATACAAAAGGTAACGGTGGTGGAAATTGTGTTTCATGGTGCCCCTGGATGTTTTCGGGGTCCGTGGATATATATAGGAAGAAGAAGTATGTCGGTGGACGCCTGAGGGGCCCACGAGACAAGGGGGCGTGCCCTACAGGGGGGGGGCGCCTTCCTATCTCGTGGGGCCCTTGGAGCTTTCTTGACTTGCACTCCAGGCTCTCCGGATCAGATTTGCTCCAAAAATAACGCTCTTGAAGGTTTCATTCCGTTGGACTCCATTTGATATTCCTTTTCTTCAAAATATTGAAATAGGCAAAAAAACAACAATATGGACTGGGCCTCCGGTTAGTAGGTTAGTCCCAAAAATGATATAAATGTGTAGAATATAGCCCATAAACATCCAAAACAGGTAATATAATAGCATGGAACAATCAAAAATTATAGATACATTGGAGATGTATCAGCAAGCAAGTTGGATGCACACCCACCAGTTTTCCTTTGTTGAGCTTTCATTCATTTATAGCTCTAGTGCATCTGCATGGCAATCCCTACTCCTCATGTTGACATCAATTGATGGGCATTCCCATAGCCCGTTGATTATCCTCGTCAACGTGAGACTTTCTCCTTTTTTGTCTTCTCCACACAATCCCCAATCATTATTCTATTCCACCCATGGTGCTATATCCATGGCTCACGCTCATGTATTGCGTGAAGGTTGAAAAAGTTTGAGATTATTTAAGTACGAAACAATTGCTTGGCTTGTCATCGGGGGTATAGAAGTTGGGAACATCTTTGTGTGACGAAAATGAAGCATAGCCTAACTATATGATTTTGTAGGGATGAACTTTCTTTAGCCTTGTTATTTTGAGAAGACATGATTGCTTTTATTAGTATGCTTGAAGTATTACTATTTCTTTTGTCAATATGAACTTTTATTATGAATCACTTGGATCTGAACATTCATGCCACAATAAAGAGAAATTACATTGAGAGTCATGCTAGGTAGCATTCCACATCAAAAATTCTATTTTTATAATTTACCTACTCGAGGACGAGCAGGAATTAAGCTTGGGGATGCTTGATACGTCTCCAACGTATCTATAATTTTTTATTGTTCCATGCTATTTTATTACTTGTTTTGAATGATTATGGGCTTTATCATACACTTTTATATTACTTTTGGGACTAACCTATTAACTGGAGGCCCAGCCCATATTGCTGTTTTATTGCCTGTTTCAGTATTTCGAAGAAAAGGAATATCAAACGAAGTCCAAACGGAATGAAACCTTCGGCAGCATTATTTTTGGGAAGAATATCACCCAAGAGACTTGGAGTTCACGTCAGAAGAGCCTCGAGGAGGCCACGAGATAGGAGGGCGCCCCCCTACTGGGCGCCCCCTATCTCGTGGGCCCCTCGAGCACCTCCCGACCGACTTCTTTCGCCTATATAAGCCTACGTACCCTAAAAACATCGAATATCAAGATAGATCGGGAGTTCCACCGCCGCAAGCCTCTGTAGCCACCAGAAACCTCTCGGGAGCCCTTCCCGGCACCCTGCCGGAGGGGGGATCCTTCATCGGTGGCCATCTTCATCATCCCGGCTCTCTCCATGACGAGGAGGGAGTAGTTCACCCTCGAGGCTGAGGGTATGTACCAGTAGCTATGTGTTTGATCTCTCTCTCTCTCTCGTGTTCTCTCTCTTGTTCCCTCTATGGCACGATCTTGATGTATCCCGAGCTTTTCTATTGTAGTTGGATCTTATGATGATTCTCCCCCTCTACTCTCTTGTGATGAATTGAGTTTTCCCTTTGAAGTTGTCTTATCGGATTGAGTCTTTTATGAGAACACTTGATGTATGTCTTGCCGTGCTTATCTGTGGTGACAATGGGATATCATGTGCCACTTGATGTATGTTTTGGTGACCAACTTGCGGGTTCCGCCCATGAACCTATGCACAGGGGTTGGCACACGTTCTTGACTCTCCGGTAGAAACTTTGGGACACTCTTTGAAGTACTTTGTGTTGGTTGAATAGATGAATCTGAGATTGTGTGATGCTTATCGTATAATCATGCCCACAGATACTTGAGGTGACAATGGAGTATCTAGGTGACATTAGGGTTTTGGTTGATTTGTGTCTTAAGGTGTTATTCTAGTACGAACTCTTGAATAGATTGATCCGAAAGAATAACTTTGAGGTGGTTTCGTACCCTACCATAATCTCTTTGTTTGTTCTTCGCTATTAGTGGCTTTGGAGTGACTCTTTGTTGCATGATGAGGGATTGTTATATGATCTATCTATGTTATTATTGTTGAGAGAACTTGCACTAGTGAAAGTATGAACCTTAGGCCTTGTTTCCTATCATTGCAATACCGTTTACGTTCACTTTTATCGCTTGCTACTTTGATGTTTTTATAATTTCAGATTACAAATACCTTTATCTACCATCCATATTGCACTTGTATCACCATCTCTTCGCCGAACTAGTGCACCTATACAAATTACCATTGTATTGGGTGTGTTGGGGACACAAGAGACTCTTTGTTATTTGGTTGCAGGGTTGTTTGAGAGAGACCATCTTCATCCTACGCCTCCTACGGATTGATAAACCTTAGGTCATCCACTTGAGGGAAATTTGCTACTGTCCTACAAACCTGTGCACTTGCAGGCCGAACAACGTCTACAAGAAGAAGGTTGTGTAGTAGACATCAGGCACCAACTTTGATCAAGGATACACTGGCCAAATTGTTGATCACACCAGCCCAGATAGAAGAAATGAAGCGATCTGCTGCAAGGGCTGGCGCTTTATTAGCACTGACGCGGGCCAAAGCTTGGATAGCTGACCTGGATCCGGTTGATATCGCAAAGGGCTATCCTGGTGAACAAGAAAACGGGTCAGCCTTTGATAATGAAGCCCTCAAAGCCCTGACAAAGGAGATGCATCCGCTGGCAAGCCAATTGGCTGAAGAGGTTAATTTGTCTGTTCATCGGTCCTTCTATGATGCAAACAACCAACGGGTTGATACTGCTGTGAAAGAAGTGTAGAATCTTATCCCGCTAATCCGTAAGCACACTTATGCCCCTAACATTGAACCGTCCAATCTTATAAGTGAAGAGGCTATCTTCCAAGCATTAACCCGGATTGACTGGGCCACCGTTGACTTCCAGCCACTGGGTGGAGAGGAGGAGGTTGAATCGACGCCAGAGGATCCATCAACTTCATGTCAACCTGGCGACGAGTCTTAATCCGACAATCAGTTTGATTTTCACAGACTGTGTTCTGTGTAAAGAACAATCATTATTTTGGGCCTCAAAGTGCCTTGTAATAGGCTAGTTGAAATACTTTGATCTGCTGCCATCGTGCACTGCTACATGACATTGTTTGATCCGCCATGATATTTGTTGTGCTTGCTTATACATTTTGATAATTTTATGCAATCCTTGTGTCTGCATAAAAAAGATCTGTCCTGGCGGTTTACCGCCGGACGGGTCATAATGCCCAATACAAGCCCAATACAACGCCTGGTTGATAACCAAGGCTGAAAAAAATCAAAATATGAAATAGATCATACTTGCGATATTAAATCAAATTGTTGGCTTACCAATTTGATTGTAGTAAGGGTGAAAACCCAAGTCTTTAAGTGTTGATAACTCCCACCATGCAGTGCTGGTGTGTAATAAGTCATACCAGGTTGTGATGAACACCGGATGATCATACTGGCGACATGTTGTCAAAGCCAGACCGGGTTATGAAACACCGGTTTAATAAGGAATATGGTCTGACAGCTTGTAGCTGAAAGCCAAGCTGGGTTAACAAACACCGGGTTATTATGATGACTGAAAACCATGCCGGGTCAATAGACACCGGTTCAACATAAAATGTTATCAAAGGATAAAAAACTTGACAAAAGCAAATAAAACCATGTAGTCGAGGCTTTTCAAGGGCTGCCAGGCCCAAATTCGAGACTTTTCATGGGGCTGCCAGGCCACTGAGTTAAACCATTTTGCAAAGCCTTTCAAGATGGGCCTCCAACTAACCAATCGTCGTTTTAACTTTGACAAGTTCAGGGTATGTAAAAGATTGACTTGTCAAACGTTCGGCGGGTCATGCCAGGATTACCTGGATAGGAGTGGCTTACTTGATAAAGGCAGGTTAACCCGGGGTTTGAGGTGAATACACCAGGCTTCCAAGCCGTGCTTGATAGCATATTACAAGGGTCCTTTCAAACTCTTTGTTGTAGTGCACAAAGAGCCCCCAAGTAACTTTGTGAGCTGTGATCAATGGGTGCCTATGTTTGAGCTATGCATAGCATCCAGAATCTCTTTGGCCCCTTGTGTGTGAAGCTCCCAAGCTATATTGTGGCGTGATAGCCGGTTTAACAGGCAGAACTCCGCTTTATCAGCCGAAGCCCCCATGTAAACAAAAGATATTGGAAAAAACGGCAGAGGCCCCGCTTATAGCAAGGATGCCAGTTTATTATATTGATCATAATATATACATTGTCGAAATATGTATATAAGAGAAGCCTATAGCTTAGGTGTAGTAAGGCTGAAGGAGAGCTATGTTCCACGGCCTCCGGGTCTCCTCCTTAGAATTGCGTGAGTCTTTGTGCTCTCGAACGTCAATGAGGTAGTATGAGCCGTTGTGCAGATTCTTGCTGACCACAAAGGGCCCTTCCCAAGGTGGGGATAACTTGTGCATATCGGTCTGATCCTGGATGAGCCGGAGCACTAAGTCGCCTTCTTGAAAGGTTCTTGTTTTAACCTGGCGGCTGTGATAAGTCCGCAAGTCTTGCTGATAAACCGTCGAATGAGCCAAAGCCATGTCCCGTCTCTCATCTAACAGGTCCAGTGCCTCCTGGCGTGCTTGCTCATTGTCCGCTTCAACATAATTGGCAACCTGGGGCGAGTCATGACGAATATCACGTGGGAGTACTGCCTCTGCCCCGTAAACCATGAAGAAAGGTGTATAACCCGTAGATCGGTTTGGCGTGGTGTTTATGCTCCATAACACAGATGGTAATTCTTCCACCCAACAACCCGACGTCCGTTTCAAAGGAACCATAAGCCGGGGCTTGATACCCTTGAAGATTTCTTGATTAGCTCTCTCAGCTTGACCATTAGACTAGGGGGTGAGCCACGGATGCTACATCAAGCCGGATGTGCTCTCGTTGACAAAATTCCTCCATCTCACCTTTGGAAAGGTTCGTGCCATTATCTGTGATGATGTTGTGTGGAAAACTAAAACGGAAGATCACCTTCTTGACCGCTTAAAAGGACCCACCATATCAAGCCCCCAAGTAGCAAACGGCCAAGTGATTGGAATCATCCGTAGCTCTTGAGCCGGAACATGAGCTCGGCGTGAAAACTTCTAACAAGCATCGCACCGCTTTACCAGGTCCTCGGCATCGACATGAGCCGTCAACTAGTAAAAACCATGACCAAAAGCTTTAGCAACCAGGGATTTTGAACCAGTGTGGTGACCACAATCGCCTTCATGGATTTCACGCAAAATTTCTTGGCCCTCCTCAGGAGAAACACAATGTTGGAATACGCCTGAGACACTGCAGCGGTGTAACTTGCCATTGTGAATAACCATGGACTTTGACCGTCATACTATCGGCCTGGCCAGAACTTCATCTTCTGGTAACTCGCCTCGGTTCATATACGCCAGATATGGAACCGTCCAATCCAGAATTACATGTAAAGCGGCAACCAATTGTGCCTCCGGATCAGGAATAGCCAAATCCTCCTTTGTAGGCAACTTTACTGATGGGTTATGCAGGATATCCAGAAAGGTATTGGGCGGCACCGGTTTACGCTGAGACCCCAGCGGCTTAAAGAATCTGCTGCTTCATTTTTGCACTGATCAATGTGCTCAACCTGATAACCCTTGAAGTGACCAGCCACAACATCCACCTCTCATCTGTAAGCCGCCATGAGGGGATCCTTAGAATCCCAAGTGCTAGAAACTTGCTGAGCCACCAGATCAGAATCCCCAAAGCATCGAACCCGGCTTAAGTTCATTTCCTTGGCCACACAGAGACCATGGAGTAAGGCCTCGTACTCAGCTGCATTGTTAGTACAAGGAAACATTAAGCGGAGAACATAATAGATTTTATCACCTTGAGGGGAAGTAAGAACAACTCCAGCCCCCGAGCCCTCCAATTGTCGGGACCCGTCAAAGTGGATAGTCCAGTATGTGTTGTCCGGTTTGTCTTCCGGTGCCTGCAACTCTGTCCAATCATTGATGAAATCCACAAGAGCCTGAGACTTGATGGTTGTGCGAGGCATGTATTTCAAACCGTGTGGTCCAAGCTCAATAGCCCACTTAGCAACCCGGCCAGTTGCCTCCCTGTTCTGGATTATATCCCCCAAAGGAGCGGAACTGACCACTGTGATGGGATGGCCCTGAAAGTACTGTTTAAGCTTCCGACTTGCCATAAAACCCCCATACACTAGCTTCTGCCAATGCAGATATCTTTGCTTTGATTCAATTAACACCTCACTGATGTAATACACCGACCTTTGAACCAGATATTCCTTCCCAGCCTCCTTGCGTTCCACCACAATGGCTACGCTGACAGCCCGAGCATTAGCAGCCACATATAATAATAGCGGCTCCTTACCAACCGGAGCAGCAAGAAGCGGCGGTTCAACCAACTGTCTCTTCAAATCGTCAAACGCCGCATTAGCTGCGTCACTCCAGACAAAAGTGTCTGTTTTCTTCAACATCTGATACAGAGGGATCGCCTTTTCTCCCAAGCGGCTGATAAACTGGCTTAGGGCTGCAATTCGACCCGCTAGACGCTGGACATCATTGATACACACTGGTTTAGCCAAAGATGTAATTGCTTTGATCTTTTCTGGATTAGTCTCAATGCCTCTGTTTGACACCAGAAAGCCTAAGAGCTTGCCTGCCGGAACACCAAAAACACACTTGTCCGGATTGAGCATCATCTTATAAACCCGAAGATTGTCAAAGGTCTCTTTGAGATCATCTATCAATGTCTCCTTCTTCCTGGATTTTACTACAATGCCATCCACATAGGCATGAACATTGCGCCCAATCTGAGTATGAAGGCAATTCTGCACACATCGCTGATAAGTCGCCTGGGCACTCTTGAGCCCAAAGGGCATAGAAACATAGCAGAAGGCTCCAAAGGGAGTGATGAAGGCCGTTTTCTCCTGGTCCTTAACTGCCATTTTGATCTGATGATAACCAGAATAAGCATCCAAGAAACTCAAACGCTCGCAACCCGCCGTCGCATCAATGATCTGATCAATACACGGGAGAGCAAAAGGATCTGCTGGACAAGCTTTGTTCAAGTCTGTGTAGTCCACACACATGCGCCAAGTGCCATTTTTCTGAAGAACCAACACCGGATTGGCCAACCATTCAGGGTGAAATACTTCGACGATGAACCCAGCAGCCAATAGCCGGGCTACCTCCTCTCCAATGGCCTTGCGTCTTTCCTCGTTGAAGCAGCGAAGAAACTGCTTGACCGGTTTAAACTTGGGATCAATATTGAGAGTGTGCTCAGCGAGTTCCCTCGGTACACCTGGCATGTCAGAAGGCTTCCATGCAAAAATGTCCCGGTTCTCACGGATGAACTCGATGAGCGCGCTTTCCTATTTCGGTTCCAGATTAGTGCTGATACTATACTATTTGGATGAATCACCAGGAACGAAATCAACAAGTTTAGTCTCATCATCCGGTTTGAACTTCAGGGTCGGGTCATGCTCAGTGGTGGGCTTCTTCAGAGGGGTCATGTCTGCTGGATCAACATTGTCTTTGTAGAACTTCAACTCCTCTGTTGCACAAACCGACTCAGCATAAGCCGCATCACCCTCCTCACAGTCCAAAGCAATCTTACGACTCCCGTGCATCGTGATAGTCCCCTTATGACCCGACATTTTGAGCTGCAAATAAATATAACAGGGCCTTGCCATGAACCTTGCGTAAGCCGGACGTCCAAACAGGGCGTGATATGGGCTCTGGATTTTCACCACTTCAAAGGTCAATGTTTCAGACCTGGAATCATGCTCATCACCAAACACAACCTCCAAATCTATCTTGCCAACAGGATATGCCGATTTACCTGGTACTACACCGTGGAAAACAATGTTCAACGGTTTAAGATTCTTATCCGTCAACCCCATGCGGTGGAAGGTTTCATAATACAGGATGTTGATACTGCTCCCTCCATCCATGAGCACTTTGGTGAATTTATAACCTCCCACCTGAGGTGCCACCACTAAAGCCAGATGACACGGATTGTCAACCCGGGGCGGATGATCCTCTCTGCTCCACACAATGGGCTGCTCGGACCAACGTAAGTAACGGGGTACTGCCGGTTCAACAGCATTAACTTCCCTCTTGTGAAGCTTCTGATCATGCTTACACAAGCTAGTGGTGAAAACATGATACTACCCGCCATTCAACTGCTTTGGGTGACTCTGAAAACCTGATTGCTGCTGATTCCCCTGATTGTTCTGTTGGTTATTACCACCTTGGTTGTTCTAGTTGCCCTAATTATTCCGAAATCCAGAGTTTGAACCGCCGCCACCCTGAAAACCTGGACCTGAACCGCCGGACGGACCCTGATCATACCGGAAGAGATCAGATTTTTTGAATTCCTTCATAATGAAACAATCCTTCCAGAGATGTGTTGCTGGAACCTCCTTTGTCCCGTGCTTTGGGCAGGGCTGGTTTAACAGACGCTCCAGATTCATACCTCCATCGCGCTGGGGCGGTTTACCCTTACGACGCTGCATATTGCCCTGCACATTGGTGTTAGCCACAAAATCTGAATTATCCGCCTTGCGCTTACCATTGTTTCCATGGCTCCCTTGGTTGTGCTGCTGTCCCTTTGCAGCGCCGTTCTTCTTTTCCTTCTCCGGTTTCTCCTCATCAGAATCGGGATCCTTGGTATTATCAGAATCAACATACTTAACCAAGGCTGCCATAAGCGTTCCCATGTCATTGTAGTGGCGCTTGAGCCGTCCCAACTTCATCTTCAGTGACTTAAACCGGCAATTACGTTCCAATGTTACAATCGTCGTGTCAGCATTGATGCGGTCCGATGAATGCAGGACTTCTGAAATCCGACGCACCCAATGAATTGTTGACTCGTTCTCTCCTTGAACACAGGCATCTAGATCCACAATGGACATAGGTTGCTTGCACGTATCCTTAAAATTTTCTATAAACTGGGCCTTCAATTGGTCCCATGATCCGATGGAGTTGGCGGGCAGGCTCTTTAACCAAGTGCGGGATGTCCCTTCCAACATCATGGTGAAGTATTTTGCACATGCCACTTCATCCACATCCAACATCTCCATTGCCATCTCATAACTTTCAACCCACGCCTCGGGAGGTTGATCAGCGGTATAATTAGGCACTTTACATGGACCCTTGAAATCCTTGGGCAATCGCACATTACGGAGAGCCGGGATGAGACACGGAACTCCCCAGGAGCTGAAGGCAAGCCCGGTACCTTGCTCTACTGACGCCGCTAGCTGAACCGGGGAGGGTTGATGATGACTCACATATTGTGCTGCTAATGCGGCCTCCCTTCATGCTCTACCATTATCCACCACGTCCTGAGCATTTTCCCCACCGCGCACCGGATTGGGCCCTTGAGGGGCATTACGGCGCCGTGCACTGCTGGATACCTCCGGTTCGTCTATGTGCCTGCTATAACTTTTGCTCGGACGGGGGGTTGAATGGATTCTGTCTCGGCTATAGGAATAAGCCTGCTGCTGCACAACAGCGGTTTGAAGAAGATCCCTGGCCCGTCGCGTCTCAACCGCCGCCAGCGAATCACCCTCCATCGGAATAGCTGCCAGGCGAGATGCCGCAACAATCATGTTATCCAAAGGGCTAGAAAAATGACCCGGCGGTGTTGATATGTATTGCGGCGGGTTATCCGTTCGTCGAGGTGGGTCCGTTATCCGTGGTTGATCCGGAGCTGCCCCAGGTGCCACGGTCCGGTTTACCGCTGCCGGATTACTTGGCCCGGCCCCCAGCGTATTGAAGAGATTCAGTCCTTTGTAGACCGGCGGCAGACCAGACCGGTACTTCCTTCGTAGCACTTCGTTTGACGTGTTCTGATCCAGCATAAGCCTGTAATTCTGCGCCTGGATTTGCTGTGATTGGGCATCTAAAGCGACCCGTTCCACAGCCATCCTAACTTCCTCAGCTGCCAGGTGCTCCTTGGCTTGTGTTATCTGGTCCTTTAGCTTGGTAACCTCCGCATTATGCCGATCCTGCGTCTCTGGAGTGACTGCCGTGGTTAACAAGGTCACCCAGGCATCCATCAAACCGGAAAGAACTTGAGCCGGTCGACGCGCAGGGCCTCCTGCTGCGGCTGCTGCCCCGGACGTCATTGCTGCTGTGGATGAAGACTGCAAGGTGGGCTGTGTTCCGGCCATGAAAACGGCAACCCGATTCGGCGGTTCAAAGGGGTCCGGAATACTGTTGCCATTGGAATAGCCCCCAATCCAGCCGTCTTGCAATTGATACAGCGACTCGGTTTCACCAGTGGACGACTTGCTATCTGAGCAGATGGCCGTCTCACCATCGGACACCGGTTCAGATCCCGCACCATGGATGAATCCTATGAACGCACGCTTCATGGCGGGCTGAACCCATGCAGGACTCGCACACTGAGCCGTCTCGACGAGGTCGGTGGAGACGTCCGGCTCAGGGCCCGATTCGTCGATCTTGCCAATGAAAACGTGAATTCCGCCAAAGGGGACCCGGTACCCATACTTGATCGAGCCGACCTCGGGGCCCCATCCTGCATCGTCGATGTAGAGCTTGCCGCGAAGACTCTTGGTCATCCGGCCAACCGCGTACCCCTTGAGTCCTTCAAAGTTGACCTTCAAGAACTCGAAACCATCGTGCGATAGCCCCATGGTGGGTGCCAACTGTCGTGGAAATATCACGTCAGATGTCCTAACGAAAGGACTTAGTCGTGGAGCCATCACAACAAGATTAGCTTAAAGGGGTTAAACCGGACAAGGGACACGAGAGTTTTATACTAGTTTGGCCCCTTACGATGAAGGTAAAAGCCTACGTCTAGTTGTGATGGAATTGCTTGGGTTTTGATGACCAGGGAGCGAATACGCTTTGCCCGAGTCTCGAGTTGTTGTTGCTTGTCCCTGAACCGCCGCCGGGTCATCCCTATATATACACAGGATGACGCCCGGCCGGTCTACAGAGTCTCGAGGCCGGCTCATACAAGTGTCCGGCTTGGTCTCTCCCTTTTCCCTAACTTACAATACAAGTTATACAATTATGGTGGTTTACAATGATGGGCCCTAATCCGTCTTTGGGTTCTGGGCCTCTAAGTTCTTCTAATAAAGCGCCATCTTCTTTGTCTTCATGGGCTTCAGTATAGTTGAGTGTGAACCGGCCCCTCCTGGGTGGTTTACACTCAATAGTTATATCCTCAACACCCCCCTCTAGACACCTCTTCTCGATCCTTTCAGGCGGCTCATAGGAGAAATCCTAGCGACCGCTGCTTCTTCCCCCTCCTCATCTCGCCTCCGCCAATGGGGGTAAGTGGCCTCGGGGAGAAACCCTAGCCACCAACGCTTCCTCTCCCTCCTCGTCTTGTCGTCGTCAGAGGATGCCCCACTGGCAAAACTCGGGCAACCTCGAGGAAGGCAGGCCACGGTAATTGTTTCTTGCAAGCGCATGACGTGGATGCTCGGTTGTGTTGATGTGCGGCGTGTGAGTAGTGTGGAGTTCCCCGACGGTGCAGAGGTGCCCAAGCACGTCATCGACACAAAGAGTTGTCGTTCATCATGTGGTTGGCAGGTGTCGAGTCCGTTTTGGGTTGTCACAGGCCGATGGCCGAAGGGCAAGTCAATGCAGGCCGGAGACATGCGCATCATCAGCGGTGCGTCGAGGTCTCATGCATCAATTTTAGGCCATGTGTGTTGGCATCCGGGTGTCTTCATCGGGTCATGATGGGTGCAGTTCGGTGTGCCAAGATGGCACAGTGGCTCCGGGTATGAATGTGAGATCCGCATGTGGTAGGACCCAATCTGGTCAAGTACTAGGTTTGGGCGGGTGAGGTTGCCGGAGGAAGATGTACTCCAGCTGAGGCCAGAGTCATTGGTGGTGATGCCTATGGGTGTCATCCCTCTTTGGAGGCATTAATGTCATTCTCCTCAGTTTCCTTTCCTGGCATGCTCTAGAGGATCCCTAGATCTGATCTCTCGGATCAAATGATTGTGTTACTATTAGCTTTGTTTGGCGTCGTGTTCCCTCTTGGGGCGCTGTCTCATAGTTGGACCCAGTCGGAAGGATTCGTGGCTCGTGGAGGTGTTTGACGTGGTTCATGTGGCATCTTCATGGTGTTGACATGGTCCCATCGGTGCTGGACAGCGGGATCATCCTTCACATGCGAGGAGCATCAACTGTGCCAACTTGGCCTGCCTTCAGGCATGTAGTCCCTCTCCGGCATCGACGAGATTGACGAATTTTCTCATGGTGGACCGGATTGATATGATGGGTTCGGTGTGCACTTTAGTAGCGGGGAATGCTCGAGTGCCCATCTACAATTCGTGTCAGCCTTACCGATGAACTGTACTCCCTCCCTCCCCAAATAAGTGTCTCAATTTTGTACTAACTCTAGCTAGTACAAAGTTGTACTCCATACATTCCAAAATTTAGTATGCATAGTTTCTAGCACACATACCAATGTGTGCGCTGGCTCTAAGTTCTGGACAAGAAAACCCCTGGACGATTTGTTCCGGGCCGATGTGCCCAAGAGTACTAGAAGTACTAGTACCAGTCGAGTGGCAGCCTACTGTTGCAGCTAGCTCTTGCCGGCGCACGGCGGCATGCCCTCGCGACGGGGTCTCGCTAGAGTTGGACGCGGAGACGCCGGGCGCGGACGTCGGCATGCTGGCCTGGGACACGGTCACACCTGAGACTACGGTCATGCCGGTTGGGACGTGATGACGACGTACACGCCAGTCGTGGATGAGATGACGCCATGCACGGTCATGGCTGAGGCAGACGAAAGAGGTTAAGCGGCCGGTGTTGGCCGCAATTCGCACCCCACTGGTGGACGAGCTCCACGCATGCGCCAAGCTCCCATTGCTGGTGGACCTGCTCCCCGGCGTGCGCTTACTAGCGCTGGAGCCCCCGCAACTGGACGTCATCGTCCCACACCACGCGGCCCTTCCCGGTGTGTCTGCACTAATCTTCCTACTCCTCTCCTCTCCCTAGTCACTACATTCTCATGGATCTATCCAGCACAGAGGAAAGGGATTGATCCAGAGATCACTGGAGCATGACCGCGCGCGAGGATATGGTGGGGAGAAAGAGCTCGACGAGGTGAGGGGATGTCCAGCCATCGTCCTTGCAGATCCCGTGCGCAGGCGGAGGATGGAGGGGAATGGGAGGCGACGAAAAGATCTGGGTGGTGGTTTTGATTGCGATGCATCGCGTGCGGGAGGAAGGGTATAAAGTAGGGGCTATTTCGTCTATAATTGGCTGTAGCAGCTAATACCCACTACAATTCATAATATTCCTAAAAAAATTATATGCACTATAATCTGAAACGGAGGGAGTACTAAACTTGAGACACTTATTTTGGGACATAGGGAGTATGATTTATGGTGCTTTAGATTTAGTCTAGCTAGGCGTGGCTTGTCATTGTGGTTTTCACCTAACTTTCCTTCGATAAACAGAGTCGTCCCTTTTCCCTCTTTTCTCCTTTTGCACTAGCATTTTTGTTATGCTTTCCTCCTTTGCAATAGAAAACTCAAGGAAATATTTTAAGAAGTCTCAAACCTCTAAGCTTTGGGATGCCCTGGCATCTTCCTTTCTTCATCAACAACTATCGATTAGTATCTGTTGGACCTATATTTTTATTTCTCCATATAATATGTCTTGTTCTTGGAGCGTCATTTTATTTTTCTGTTGCTTGCTGATTAATTCAATCATCGCACCTAAATAAATATTATTTGGGAGATCTCATGCATGGCCATATATTTATATAATTGCTCTTTTGCTTCACTTATACTTGTTAGAGCACAAGTCCTATGAGAGACACATTTTAAACTTTCTTTTGATTCACTTATATCTGTTTAGAGATTTGAGTAACCATTGGTTGTTGGCATGACATTAATATGTTGGAACAAAATTGATTGTATGCTATGGTGGTATAGTTAAAATTTGCATGGACAAAGTGTAGAGTCATAAAACTTGTGGATATGTTTTTTTCTTGAAATCATTGCGAGATAATGTGGCAGTAGTAGATGAATGTGTTGGTTAACGTGCTTGAGTCAAGTAGTGGAGAGGTGTTGCTAGATTTAGTGGGATAATTGCATTTCCTCATTAATGAACTAAAAGTTGGGAACCTCTCTTATTATGATGAAGTCCTAATTGAGAGGTGATTGCAAGTGTGACACGCCAATTCACTTACTGCAGCGTTGTGCATATGCCAACCCAGGAATCACATTGGCCCCGCATGACATACTGATAATCACAACATAGAATTTTACTAAAAGAAGGTTTAAAAAGCCACTGTGGCTTGTTTATTACAACAATGTAATAGTTGAAATAGGAGCAAAGTTTAACGATAGCGAAAGACAAATTGGTTGGGAAACATAGTAGAAAACAAAAAAATCGCCTTACGATCACCCAGGAACAATATGCAGATGCATATAAGGTTTGGATCAACGATTGTTACTGACTCCAGAGTGCAGCGGAACTAGATGAGTCTTTGTAGATCGTACTTGGAGTCCCTTAGATCGTACTTGGAGTCCCTCATACTGTAGATGAACGATCCCGTGAACCGCCCACGAATTAACACTCAAACGGAAGACCAAAAGAACGACCTCTGTACTTGGTCGCAAACGTATGATCTTCACGATCCGGCAGTGCTTCACCGTCCAAAGCTAATTGTTGCCGATGAATTAGAGAGAGGATATTAGGACCACACTAGGCATCTAATTATGAGGATTACAGGATCTAGGTCAAGCTCTAATTGATCAACTAGAACTAGAGGAACTAGATGAGGCTCCAAAACTTATGTGTAAAGTAGCGCCAAAGCGTCTAGCATATATAGGTTAGAGGGGAGGAGGGGTTGCCAAGAGGAGGGGAAGGACCCCCCCTCCCCAATTCGGCCTCCCTTAGAGGGAAAGGGGGGCACCTTCCCTCTTGGGGACTCTATTGAGACTCGAGCTCAACTGTTCAAGTATCTCAAAAGTTACGAGTGGCTGTAAGATGAAACAAGTACTAGACATATTAGGTGAACAAGTAAGCATATATAGAAAGCATTGCAGCGATACATACAGAAAGCATTCTATCATATAGAGCATTGCATCGATACATACAACAATAGTCTTACAACGAAGATAATAATTCATCATACGAAGGGCATCCACAAGTTGGACCCTCAAATTAAGATTCTAATAGAATACCATGGTAATGAAGCAGAGTGCCTGTTTAAAGTAGAATGAAGCCGTAAAGGTGAAGTGGCCCGCTCGTCACAGAAATCTAGCCATATCTTCTTTGCTCCAGGATCTCCGATATCGCCTCTACCATCTCCCAAAGTAGTATCTCCTTAGCCGAGAGAAGTCGGTCCCCAGATAATCGATTTATCTCTTCGTTCACAAACTGAGAGACCACCTGTGGTGCCAATTTCTCATTCTGCTTGGCCTCTATCCTTGCTGTTTGCTCCTTGGAACGTCGAATCTGAGCCAAGTGTGATGCTAGTGAGATTTGTTCTTGCTTGTCCTCCCACCCCCTATTGCACCAGAGTTGTGTAGGCTTCTTTGCCAGTGAGATTCACTCAAGCGGCTCGGAGTCGTCCCCCCAGGGCCCCATCTCCGCTCTCAATCTTCTCTACTCTCCCCCTTCTCCCCCGCAGCTTCGCGATGAACTTCATGTGAGAAGTAAAGCACTTGGGATGAGTTGGTAACCCCAAAGCAACACCAATTCCCACCACCCGACTGCGTGAGGAGTTGGCCTGCAGCGATGCGTGCCTTGTTGTCGAGATGGAGCGGACAAAGTCACCAGAGAAGGAAGTGAGGTGGTGGGCAATGGAGTGGCACGGCGGTGCGTGCGGCCAACATTAATTGGTGGGGGCTGCAGATCGGGCATGATGTGTCATCGAGGTGGAGAGGCCTAGGGCGGAGCTATGCTAGCACTGGGTTTTGGGCCTACTTCGTTGCTACAGTGATCTATAGTGTTCAATAGTACCCAAAACACTACAATCAACAAAGGTTTCTCATGCCACAACCATATTGCCCGGTCCCCCATGCCTAGAGTGTAGTGATACGTCTCCAACGTATCTATAATTTTTGATTGTTCCATGCTATTATATTATCTGTTTTGGATGTTTTATATGCATTAGTATGCTATTCTATATTATTTTTGGGACTAACTCATTAACCCAGAGCTAGTGCCAGTTTTTGTTTTTTCCTTGTTTTTGAGTTTTATATAAAAGGAATATCAAACGGAGTCCAAACGGGATAAAACTTTCACGATGATTTTTCTTGGACCGTAAGACACACGTAGGACTTGGAGAGGAAGGAAGAAGAGCCTCGAGGGCTCCACAAGCCCTCAGGACGTGCCCTAGGGGGGCGCCCCTGGCTTGTGGGCCCCACGGGAGTCCTCCAACCCTAATCTTTGGCCTATAAATTCAGAAATATCCCCAAACGACCTGAAGCGCCCACCAAAATACTTTTTCACCGCCGTAACCTTCTGTATCCGTGAGATCCCATCTTGGGACCTTTTCTGGCACCCTGCCGGGGGGGGGGGATTCAATCACGGAGGGCTTATACATCAACCCTATTGCCCTTTCGACGAAGCGTGAGTAGTTTACCACAGACCTACGGGTCCATAGCTAGTAGCTAGATGGCTTCTTCGCTCTCTTTGATCCGCAATACCATGTTCTCCTCGATGTTCTTGGAGATATGTTCGATGTAATCTTATTTTGTGGTGTGTTTGTCGAGATCCGATGAATTGTGGATTTATGATCAGATTACCTATGAACATTATTTGAATCTTCTCTGAATTCTTATATGCATGATTTGATATCTTTGTATTTCTCTTTGAATTGTGTTGTTTGCTTATTTTGAAGAATCTATGGGTAGTATTGGGGGGTATGAACCATGGAGAAGTTGGAATACAATAGATATTACACCAATATAAATAAAGAATGAGTTCACAACAGTACCAAAAGTGGTGATTTATTTTCGTATACTAACGGATCCGATGAGTTTTCTGTTGAGTTTTGTGTTGTGAAGTTCTCAAGTTTTGGGTAAAGATTTGATGGACTATTGAATAAGAGTGGCAAGAGCCTAAGATTGGGGATGACCAAGGCACCCCAAGGTAATATTCAAGGACAACTAAGCATCTAAGCTTGGGGATGCCCCAGATGGCATCCCCTCTTTCGTCTTCGTCTATCGATAAATTTACTTGAGGCTATATTTTTATTCACCACATGATATGTGTTTTGCTTGGAGCGTCTTGTATGATATGAGTCTTTGCTTTTTAGTTTGCCAGAATCATCCTTGCTGTACACACCCTTTGAGAGGGACACACATGAATCGTGAATTTATTAGAATACTCTATGTGCTTCACTTATATCTTTTGAGCTAGACAATTTGCTCTAGTGCTTCACTTATATCTTTTTAGAGCACGGCGGTGGTTTTATTTTATATAAATTATTGAAATCTCATGCTTCACTTATATTATTTTGAGAGTCTCTAAACAACATGGTAATTTTCTTAGGTTATGAATTTAGTCCTAATATGATGGGCATCCAAGAGGGATATAATAAAAACTTTCATACAAAGAGCATTGAATAATATGAGAAGTTTGATTCCTTATGATTGTTTTGAGATATAAAGATGGTGATATTAAAGTCATGGTGGTAAGTAATTGTGGATTGCTAGAAATACTTGTGTTAAAGTTTGTGATTCCCGTATCATGCACGTATGGTGAACCGTTATGTGATGAAGTCGGAGCATGATTTATTTTTTGATTGCCATCCTTTGTGTGGAGGTCGGGATCGCGCGATGGTTAAGTCCTACCAACCCTACCCCTAGGAGCATGCGTGTAGTACTTTGTTTCAATAACTTATAGACTTTTGCAATAAATATGTGAGTTCTTTATGACTAATGTTGAGTCTACGGATTATACGCACTCTCACCCTTCCACCATTGCTAGCCTCTCTAGTACCGCGCAAGCTTCACCGGTGCATTAAACCCACCATATACCTTCCTCAAAATAGCCACCATACCTACCTATTATGGCATTTCCATAGCCATTCTGAGATATATTGCCCTGCAACTTCCACCATTTCGTTTACTATGACACGCTTGATCATTGTCATATTGCTTTGCATGATCGTAAGATAGCTATCATGATGTTTTCATGGCTTGTCCATTTTTTGATGTCATTTGCTACGCTAGATCATTGCACATCCTGGTACACCACCAGAGGCATTCATATAGAGTCATATTTTGTTCTAAGTATCGAGTTATAATTCTTGAGTTGTAAGTAAAGAAAAGTGTGATGATCATCATTATTAGAGCATTGTCCCATGTGAGGAAAGAATGATGGAATCTATGATTCCCACACAAGTTGGGATGAGTCTCTGGACTTTACAAAAATAAAAGAGGCCAAAGAAACCCACCAAAAAAATTAGAGAGAAAAGAGAGAAGGGGCAATGCTACTATCCTTTTTCCACACTTGTGCTTCAAAGTAGCACCATGATCTTCATGATAGAGAGTCTCCTATGTTGTCACTTTCATATACTAGTGGGAATTTTTAATTATAGAACTTGGCTTGTATATTCCAATGATGGGCTTCTTCAAATTGCCCTAGGTCTTCGTGAGCAAGCGAGTTGGATGCACACCCACTTAGTTTCTTTTTGAGCTTTCATAAACTTTTAGCTCTAGTGCATCCGTTGCAAGGCAATCCCTACTCACTCACATTGATATCTATTGATGAGCATCTCCATAGCCCGTTGATATGCCTAGTTGATGTGAGACTATTTCCTTATTTTTGTGTTCTCCACAACCACCATATTCTATTCACCTATAGTGCTATATCCATGGCTCACACCCATGTATTGCGTGAAAGTTGAAAAAGTTTGAGAATACTAAAGTATGAAACAATTGCTTGGCCAATATACCGGGGTTGTGCATGATTGAAATATTTTGTGTGATGAAGATGGAGCATAGCCAAACTATATGAGTTTGTAGGTATAACTTTCTTTGGCCATGTTATTTTGAGAAGACATGATTGCTTTATTAGTATTTTTGAAGTATTATCGTTTTTATGTCAATATTAAACTTTTGTTTTGAATCTTATGGATCTGAATATTCATGCCACAATGAATAAATTTACATGGACAAATATGTTAGGAAGCATTCCACGTCAAAAATTCCATTTTTATCATTTACCTACTCGAGGACGAGCTGGAATTAAGCTTGGGGATGCTTGATACGTCTCCAGTGCATCTATAATTTCTGATTGTTCCATGCTATTATATTATCTGTTTTGGATGTTTTATATGCATTAATATGATATTTTATATTATTTTTGGGACTAACTTATTAACCCAGAGCCCAGTGCTAGTTTTTATTTTTCCTTGTTTTTTGAGTTTTACAGAAAAGGAATATCAAACAGAATCCAAACTGAAAAAACTTTTGCGACGATTTTTCTTGGACCAGAATTGACACGTAGGACTTGGAGAGGAATGTAGAAGAGCCCCGAGGGCTCCATAAGCCCTCAGGACGCGCCCTAGGGGGGCCTGGCTTGTGGGTCCCACAAGAGTCCTGCAACCCTAATCCTTGCCTATAAATTCAGAAATATTCCCAAACGACCAGAAGCGTCCACCAAAATACTTTTCCGCCGCCGTAACCTGCTGTATGCGTGAGATCCCATCTTGGGACCTTTTCTGGCACCCTGCTGGAGTGGGATTCGATCACGGAGGGCTTCTACATCAACCCTATTGCCCTTTCGATGAAGTGTGAGTAGTTTACCACATACCTACGGGTCCATGGCTAGTAGCTAGATGACTTCTTCTCTCTCTTTGATCCACAATACCATGTTCTTCTCGATGTTATTGGAGATCTATTCGATGTAATCTTCTTTTGTGGTGTGTTTGTCGAGATCCAATGAATTGTGGATTTATGATCAGATTAACTATGAACATTATTTGAATCTTCTCTGAATTCTTATATTCATGAATTGATATCTTTGTATTTCTCTTCGAATTATCGGTTTGGTTTGGCCAACTAGATTGGTTTTTCTTGCAATGGGAGAGGTGCTTAGTTTTGGGTTCAATCTTGTGGTGTCGTCACCCAGTGACAAAGTAGGGGCAGCAAGGCACGTATTTGTGTTGTTGCCATCAAGGGTAAAAAGATGGGGTTTTCATCATATTGCTTGAGTTTATCCCTCTACATCATGTCATCTTACTTAAGACGTTACTCCGTTCTTATGAACTTAATACTCTAGATGCATGTTGGATAGCGGTCGATGTGTGGAGTAATAGTAGTAGATGCAGAATCATTTCGGTCTACTTGACACGGACGTGATGCCTATATGCATAATCATTGCCTTGGATATCGTCATAACTTTGCGCTTTTCTATCAGTTGCTCGACTGTAATTTGTTCACCCATCGTATTATTTTCTTTCAAGAGAGAAGCCTCTAGTGAAACCTATGGCCCCCGGGTCTATTTTCCATCTTATATTTTCGGATCTATAAACCAAAAAACCCAAAAGTATCTCACTGCAATTTATTTACTTTTATTTTATTTTACCTTTTCGTAATCTTTTATATCTATCTCTATCAGATCTAACCTTTGCAAGTGACCGTGAAGGGATTGACAACCCCTTTATCGCGTTGGGTGCAAGTGTTTGATTGTTTGTGCAGGTGCATAGATTGCAGACTTGCTTGTATCTCCTACTGGATTGATACCTTGGTTCTTAACTGAGGGAAATACTTATCTCTACTTTGCTGCATCACCCTTTCCTCTTCAAGGGAAAAACCAACACAAACTCAAGAAGTAGCATCTAGCTCCACCACTTGGGAGGCTGACCGGCGGTGAGCCCGAATAGGCGACACAGGAAGGCGGAGGAGCGGGACAGAGCGGCGTCCGGGCAATAATTGACAGACTTGGTGGTGGGCGTGTGATATATCTGAATGTCGCATGATTGCCCAATGCTAAGCACTTGACTTATAGGAGACGAAACATTTTTTGTATTTTAAAAAATGTAAATGCAATATATAAGCTGAGCTCATTGTTAGAGGGCACTCGACCTATACCTCTTGCTATCATGGATACGTCAAGTGCGGCAAGCACGACCACGTGGCAAGGTTGTTCGCCGTGCGTGTCACATAAGTCGGTTGTTTGGTTATTGTATGCTGAGAACTTACGTAAGCCAAGTGTTTCTTTGTCGGGGTGTAGAGTGTTGTAAGCCGAGCTCCCTTTCTTCATCGCGTGTTTTGGTGCTATGCTCAGCTTAGAGTATCTCCACTCGGCCCCCCAAGACACTGTTCGCACACGAACACGTCACTGTGTACCTCCAACGCCGAGGGTGATACACCGCAGCTCACGTCGAAGGAGACCCGCCGGAAGCGCGGTACGCAAGATAATCCGGCGGGTGCTATTCAGGACCGAAAACCACATGCGCCCGTGAGGGACCCCGTCTGGACGCGCGGCGGCTATTGGCTGCCCTAGGTAAGTTTGCCCGCCACGAGAGACTCGAGGATCGCTGCCCTTCAACATGAAGAACGAACGAAGAACGAGAGAGAAAGAACAAGTGAGGGATGTAAAATTAGGGTAAAAAGTAGATGAGTTTTGCGATTGTGTGTTGTTGTTCAATCGGCCGTCACCTCTTATCTATATAAGAGGCGGATGGACTTCCTGTACAAGAAAAGGAATTGCCTTGCCGTCCAAATCATCAAAATCTAACCAAACTCGGACTTCTCACGACCTCCGGCCCGGATGTATGGCTCTAGGCCCGGATGATCCGGCCTAGCCCAGTTTTCTGACAGCAGCTCACAGTTTTGGCTCAAGAATCCACCTACAACCTCATATTTGGACGTTTTTTATATCAAAATCAACCGCCTCGACAAGGTGCATAACTTTCATGTTGAACACTTTTCGATCCGAGGTCATCTTGATGGGGTTTCGGACCGTTTTCTAAAGTCTGTAGTAGAAAAAATTGTCCGGACGTCCGGACTTCTACCCAGATTGTCCGGCCTCCACCCGGATCATCCGAGACTGGACCCAGATCATCCGGCTTCATCATAAACCTTCTGTTGTTTTCGGTGCTTCAATTTCCCGGATGATCCGGACCCCGGCCCGGATGATCGGGCCAAACACTGCTGCAGCGCACGATTTTGCCTGTAACTTTTGCATACGATTTCGTATGGGGATGATTCTTATATCAAAATCGTCCGTTTCGACGAGACAAAGAACTATGTAGTTGTAACTGTCTCCATCAGAGGCCATCTTGGGGACGTAATCAACCGAATATTGTTCTGAATACAAAATCTCAGTACTTCGAACACAACTTCGGCCTTAGAGATGAGATCGGATGGCTATGACCCAAATATCATAGTTTCTCCTTTTGAAGATATGGAATTTTCTCACTTTGATCATTTTTCCATTTGAGGCCTTCTTAATTATGTCTTTGACCATACCAAAATCTGGTGTGAACACAGGCCCCCCTGTTTTTCGGCAAAACCTGTGTGCCGAAAAATAACTTGCACGAAGTTTTTTGTAAGTGCGATGTCAACACTCCATCGGCCGTTTTGTACGTGCTTTGGACGATAAGTATATATCGGCCATTTAGATTAGCAACAAAAGTGAAGCTAATCGAACATATAATGATTTGGTAATACCCTTTCATGATGTAAGAAATTATATTGCATCCATGGATTAAAATAAGCCCATTGAGTGTAACCAATCATACCTGATGAAGAATTCCATGGCATAGGCATCAACGACATTGTTGAAGAAAATGGATAATGTGTGGACCGAAGATGTTGAAACCTTCGGCTTGGTCCTTCGCAGCTTTCACTCTTTTCCTTCTTCACCTTTGTCTCACTCCTTGTAAAGGAAGCTTGCACATAATTCTTATTTTGAATATTTCCTTTGGGAACCCATGCCATGTTTCTCTTTTCAAGTTCTTGTGCACTAAGCTTCTGCAACTCTTTCTTTTTCCAATACGATAAGCCAAGTGGGCACCCCAGCTGCGATTTTGTTTGAAGTAATGGCAATTCTTGTTTTACCTTGTGCACTCTCAACTTCTTCCCTTCAGATTTGACACTTGATTGACTTGCCTCATTTCCTTTTGTAGCCAATGTCAACACTTTAATTGGCTCTTTTTCATTTGAGATCATATCTGAAGTGGCACTCTTACAACCATCTCTTTTGACGAGGTAGATTTGCTCAACCACCTCCTTATTCTTCCTTGTGCACCAGACCGATTATTTTTTGAAACGTTCTTGGACATATGACTGCTCATTGAACGTTGGTCTTCTTGGAGCTGCATAATACTGGCGAGATGGTTTATAATAATATGGAGAATGTGCCCTTGTATCATACTTGTCCCATGATGGATATGGATTTACGCGAGCATAGGGAGACATCCATGACATTGGCATTGGCGGCCCAAAATAAGGATATGAACAAGTTGCATTCAAATTCTCTTCTTGCCAATATCGATCCTTGGATTTGCTCCTAGGGGGTGATCTTGATGCTTTTGCATTAGTTGGCCGATAAGCACTGTTCTCCTCACTTATCTTCTGATATTTTTCAATAGTTGCGCGAAAGTGACTTTAGGCTTTTTACCTTTGTGCTTACGTCGGCCTTTGTTTTCTTTGGTTGTGCTTGCACTGATCTTTGGATTTTTTCGTTGCCCCCAGTACTTGGCGTCTTTTGTGCAACCTTGATAGAATTTTCACCCTCAAGAATATTATCATTGTGCTCTTGAACAACTTCCTTACTTGAAAGCTTGATCCCATTACCCATGGGCCTTACCTTCTCGTGTTTAGATGGATCGGCTTGAAGCAGCCGATACAAAAACCGTTTGCCGTCAGGACCAATCGGAATAGACTGGTCATCCCTTGGTGTTTCAACAAGTTTCAATCGTCCTTTTTCAATGGCCGATTTAACTATTTGACGAAACATATTGCAATCCTCAAAACTATGCTTGAACGAATCATGCAACTTAGAATACGTTCGTCCTCGGATAGATGGTTTTTCATGGTGATCAAGAACTCTAATGTAATTATTTTTCAGCAACAAATCAAATATTTGATCACACATGCTTGAATTGAAGGGATGTTTCTCATTTTCTAGCCGATCTTGGTGTGAGAACAGCTTTCTAGGCAAGCAAACGGATGGTTTAGAATACCCCCATTCGGCAATGCATTGTGTTTTGCATTCTATCTCCGATGTCTTTGGATAGGATATTATACTAGCATCAGTTTTCTCAATAGAATTTAACCTTGACTTTAAAATTCTGAAATGAAAATAGTTAGAACACATATGTCTCAATTGAGACCAAGTGTAAGCCAAGTATGAAACAAGCAAAGCTACCCAATTATATATGAACTTTTGATAAAGGAATGGGGAAAACTTTGGCTGCAACAATAAGTCACAGTCGGTCTTTATAAATGACACAATGTGTTGACTGATATGCTTTGCAACGATTTTATTGCTAACAAATAAATTACCCTTCTTCATTGGTCTTTCAAGATTGCTTATGAGAATTTTTCTAATAGAAGCATCAACAATAAAGTTGCGACCAAATCGGAAGATAGGTAAATCACTTGCTAGACATACCTCTTCGAATACGTTGGGAGAGCATGATGGTTGTGTTACTTGAACGATATCTTGTTCCCCTTTTGAATTTCTCCACAACGTCTTGTCATCCTTTTTTTCTAGAATAGATTCAACATACGTAATATTTGATTCGGTCTTTTCAATAACCGAATTAACTTTTTTTTTCCGAATCACCACTCTTTTTGATAATTCTACCCACACTCAATGCTTTCTCTTTTTGACATAATCTAGCTTGTATTGCAACAGAATTAATAGTCTTTCCCTCTTTTATTAATTCATGTAGAACAACATTGCATTCGTCCCAAAAAGACGTAAGGTTTTTCTTAATGACTCAATCTGGATAGAATTGCCCCCCGATACTTTTAGACTCTTTTGGTAACGAGATGTCGCCGAAATTCTGTAATTGTGCAGGGAAAACATTGTATGCTACGATACTAGGTGAAGACACATGGGATCCTATAGAATTTTCACTTATTCGGCTATTAGCGTGAAGGTGCGAAGCCGAATTATGAATGCCTATAGTTGCATACGGTGCCAAAACATTAGTAGCATGAAGATATGATGGTTGAGGGTAATTGGTTGGATAACTAGTAGTAGCATGGCCAATTCCTCTATCCACCAGCATGTTTGGATTCGCACATTGCAAATTAGTTGCCGATGAATAAAAAGGTGAAACACTTTGTTGCATACTATCGGAAGTTCCTATGTGAGGTGTTTCAACTTGATTAACTGAACTCATCATGTTTTACATCGGCATATGGATTTCTGGGGTTGCCGATGCATGGGAGTTGGAATACATATGTTGCATGTTGCTAAAATTATATGAGGTAGAAGCATGAAAATTTTGTTGCATCGGCTGTTGCACATAATTAGATGCATGATTGATAAAGCTAGGGCTAGCCGATACATTATGCTCATTAGATGATCTAGCAACAACATATGCATTATTTGCATCTACATATGTGAATTGGGTACTCATATTACCTTTGTAGATTGCAAATCCTAGATGACGATCTCTTCGTAGCAAGAACGGGCCAGAGACCGTTCAAAGCTTCGTCCCCAGCGGAGTCGCCAAAAAGTGTGTTCGCACACGAACACGTCACCGTGTACCTCCAACACCGAGGGTGATGCACCGCAGCTCACGTCGAAGGAGACCCGCCGGAAGCGCGGTACGCAAGACAATCCAGCGGGTGCTTTTCAGGACCCGAAACCACACGCGCCCGGGAGGGACCGTCTGGACGCACGGCGGCTATGGGCTGCCCTAGGTCGGTTCGCCCACCCCTAGAGCCTCGAAGATCGCTGCCCTTCAACACAAAGAATGAATGAAGAACGAGAGAGAAAGAACAAGGGAGGGATGTAAAACTAGGGTAAAAACTAGATGAGTTTTGCGATTGTGTGTTGTTGTTCAATCAACCGTCACCTCTTATCTATATAAGAGGCGGATGGACTTCCCGTACAAGAAAAGGACTTGTCTTGCCGTCCAAGTCATCAATATCTAACCAAACTCGGACTTCTCACGACCTCTGGCCCGGATGTCCGGCTCTAGGCCCGGATGATCCAGCCTAGCCCAGTTTTCTGATAGCAGCTCACTCTTTTGGCTCTAGAATCCACATACAACCTCGGATTTGGACGTTTTCTATATCAAAATCAACCGTCTCGACGAGGCGCACAACTTTCATGTTGAACACTTTTCTATCCGAGGTCATCTTGATGGGGTTTCGGTCCGTTTTCTAAAGTCTGTAGTAGAAAAAGTTGTCCGGACGTCCGGACTTCTACCCGGATTGTCTGGCCTCCATGCGGTTTATCCGGGACTGGACCCAGATCATCCGGCTTCATCATAAATCTTCTGTTGTTTTCGGTGCTTCAATTTCCCGGATGATCCGGCCAAACACTACTGCAGCGCACGATTTTGCCTGTAACTTTTGCATACGGCTTCGGATGGGGACGATTCTTATATCAAAATCGTCCGTTTTGACGAGACGAAGAACTTTGCAGTTGTAACTTTTTCCATTAGAGGCCATCTTGGGTGCGTAATCAGCCGAATATTGTTCTGAATACAAATTCTCAGTACTTCGAACACAACTTCGGCCTTAGAGATGAGATCGGATGGCTATGGCCAAAATATCAAAGTTTCTCCTCTTGACGATATGGAATTTTCTCACTTTGATCATTTTTCCATTTGAGGCCTTCTTAATTACGTTGTTGATCATGCCAAAATCTGGTGTCAATAGACACCCCAAGCACCTTTTTAGCACCGACGGTAAGAAAAGCTCCTAGCCATGCCCCTAGGACGTTGTTTTACGCCGGATTTGGGCAAAACTAGCCCCGGTGACCCCAGGCCAAACCCAGGGAACCGAGGGTCCACTGGGGGCGCCGGTGCTATTATTTGCATGTAACAGGCCCACTGCCAACCTCCCACTCCTTCTCTCCTCTCTCTCCCCTCTCTCTCTCTCTTGCATGCAACAACCCCACCCACGTGCATGCACCTCGCCCACTTCACCTCTTTTTCCTCTCATCTCTCTTGTCTTCTAGTGTTGGGTGGGGGCATGGCTGGAAAACTCCCCCCCATGCCAAAATTTTCGCCGGCATGACCCCAACCAACTGAAAAAGTGGCTCC
>NC_041389.1:290989542-291002369 GCF_002162155.2 Triticum dicoccoides
CAAACGAGTGGAGATGCTCTTACACTGATATAAGCCAAGTGGTCAACAATTTACTCCTGACTTAAGGAGAAGCACAAGGCAAAATATTTTTCCTGTAGTGAATTGATAAATATTTAATGGAAATGCTAAAACCCGACATCAGATCTGGAAAATCGAACGTTTTTCATGATAATTTATATTGGCGCGGAAATGGCAAATTTAGTTTGCAGGTACAACAATTTCTTGGCAAAAATCGAACTGAGGCGGATTTTCCATGCTCGCCAACTAAACTTGCCATCCTCGACGAACACAACTTGCCATGAAAAATGTCCGTTTTGCCATGCCTAAAAATCCGACGTTCGCTAGATATCCGGGTCCATATTTAAATCAAATTTCTTTTTATCCTATCCCTAGGGAGTAAAGAAAAGGGCAAGGGATTTCACCCATTGCATGTATTTTCATTAAAATGGGTATTGCTAAATCTTGCCTGAACTTTTTATTGTCGTCAGTCAATTTCTGCTATGCATGAGGCCAAGGTAGGGACGGCGTGGGGTCTTGTTGTGATGAGCGTCGGCGAGTGACATTGAGCGGCGGTGTCCTAGGTGGAGGTGAGGAAGAAACTTAACCGGGGGGTCACCGGGTTCCTGCAGATCGGAGGGGTTTATAGGTATGGTTGTGGTAGACTGGTAGTGACCAACAACAATGATGGGGGAGGTTGAGGGGAGCATGTGGCAGTGAAGTAGTGCACGATACTGCCCGAGGGCCGCGGATGGTGGACGCCGACAGTTGGGGCGGGGTAGGCTGGAGGCGCGTGAGGAAGAAGAGAGAGAGACATTGAAGATGAACAGTGATCTGTTTAGGCCGTTTGATTACGACTGAAACACGTTTTCCCCCGCAAAGAAAAAAGATTGAAACACGTTTCCAAATACCTAACACTTAGAGAGTAAAAAAAGACTGATGATTATGCACCTTCGTATGATTGTTGATACAGTCTTTATCCAAAAAAGGTTGTTGGTATAGCTTTCCCAAGGAAACATAGTAATATTTTTGATCTCAATTTTTTTCATGGGTCAAAGTCCAACAAAATATGGGATAGGCTATATGTTAGTCATCCTAAACTATATTTTAGGTAAGTCGATTTTCTAGACCATTAGACTAACAATCCAACAATCGATCTTGTTTCTTCCATCTCCAGCCTTCTTCCTCTTCTAACCGTTCCTTATCCCACAAAATTTACTTACCCAAATTGCAATTCAGTCCACTTACATATATAGCTATTGTGACAAGCAAGATCGTGTATGAGACTCTAGGACCGGCGTTTGATGGCTTCTTCTTCCACCCGACCGATGGTACCCGTGGTGGTATTCTCCTTGCCTGGTGCAGCTCTGAGCTTTCCATCACCAGCCCAACCTACGGGGTTCACCACATCACGGCTTCCATCTCCTCTCCTTCCAGAGATCGACATTGGTGGATCACGGGCGTCTACGGCCCACAAAGTGACGAGGAAAAGCTACTCTTCCTAGCGGATCTACAGGGGGTGCAGACAACCTGTGTGGGACCATGGATCCTCAACGGCGATTTCAATATGATTGTTGCGGTGGCTGAGAAGAACAACATGCACCTTAACTTGCGCATGATGAGGCGGTTCCGTTGTTTCATGGCTGACATGGAATTGCGAGATCTTCATCTGCATGGACGATGCTACACTTGGTCCAGTGAGCGTGATAACCCAACTCTCTCCGGATCGATCGAGTGCTTTGCACTCCAGCATGGGAGGAAGCTAACCCCCACTGCCTTCCCCGATGTCTTTCTTCCACGGCATCGGATCTCTATCCCCTGATGGTGGATTGCACTGCGAGATCTCCTGGGCCACGTCATTTTCAATTCAAGAAATTTTTGCCCAAGATGGAGGGATTCTAGCAGGTCATCTTCGATGGTTGGGCCAAGGAGGCCCACAAACAAGACCTATTCAGGCGCATTCTTCTGCGTCTCTATTGCATGGTGAGACGCCTACAGTGCTGGAGTGCGAGATCGATCAGGAGCATCTCCCTCTAGCTCATGGTTGCCCGCGAGCGAATCGCGTGATTTGATACGGCCCAAGACCTCCGCTCTCTCTCCGCCGCAGAATCATGGCTTCACCGCAGCCTCAAGGGTGCGTTCGGTCTTGCCTCTCTTGAGGGATCCATCCTACAGCAGGAGGTCAGGATGCATTGGCTCCGCAACGGCGAGGCCTCATTTGCCTTCTTGTGTGTTCACGCCTCCCATCGCAAGCAGAAAAACTGGATCCTCACTCTGCAATGCGGCAATGAGACCGTTTTCGGGGACAATGCTCTTTCTAGGGCTGCGTTTGAGCACTTTACGTCCATCCTGGGCACGGCTTCCCCGCGCGACTTTTCGCTCAAGCTGGCGGAGATCGACCCCCGCCATTTTGGCCTTTCGGAGTTAGAGCACCCATTCACGAAGGACAAGGTTTGGTGAGGTATCAAGCTGCCGCCAACTGGCAAGGCACCGAGCCCAAAGGGGGTTCTCGGACGAATTCCTTCGCCATTGCTGGGGCATTGTGGAGGCTGACTTCATGGAGGCGTTCGACAAGCTCTACTGCATGAATGGCCGCGGTTTCCATTTCTTGAATGAGGCTTTGATTACCCTCCTGCCGAAGTGTTCGGATGCGTCCTCCCTTTTTGACTACAGACCGATTAGCGTGATTCACCTTGTGGCGAAGTTGATGGCCAAGGTGCTTTCCCTGCGACCTGCTCCACGGCTTGGTGAGCTCGTCTCCGTCAACAAGAGTGTGTTCATTGCGGGGCGGTGCATCCACGATAATTTCATGCTTATGCATCACACATCTCGTCACCTTCACCGGAATGGGGCTCACTGGGTCCTCCTTAAGCTCGATATCTCCCGGGCGTTCGACTCCGTGTCATGGTCGTTCTTGCTCGAAATCCTTTACCATCTAAGATTCGGCCAAAGGTGGCACGAATGGGTCTCCATTCTTCTTTCTTTGACGAGCACACACATCCTTGTTAACAGCTCGTCGGGGCCACTGATTCTGCAGGCCAAGGGCCCACGACAGGGTGACCCTTCTCCCCGATGCTTTTCACCCTAGTGATCGATGCCTTGAACTTCCTCCTTCACCATGCTCTCTAGGCCGGCATGCTCCGCTAGCTGACCGCGCGGCACCTACCGTCAAGTTTATCCCTCTATGCTGACGACGTCTCCATTTTCTTCCACCCGAACGCCAGCGAGCTGCATGCACTGCATGCCCACCTTTAGCGAGGCCGACTTCACACCTACATGGCCAAGTCCTCAGCAAATCCCATCTAGTGCATGCAAGAGGAGATCACATTGTTGACCAGTGAACTGGCCTTCCTTGTGACCACATTCCCGCTTCTATATCTCGGCCTCCCCCTCTCGGTGCACAAGGTCCCGGCTTCCACCCTACAGCCCCCATCGATCGTATGGTGAAGAAACTCTCCACTTGGCGCGCCTCGAAGCTCTCCTGAGGCGATCGTCTCGCGCTTGTCCGACACGTGCTCTCCGCCATGCCTACTCACCTGATGATGGCCATGGCCCTCTTTGCTACTATTCTGAAGCAAGTCAACTGGATTATCTGGGACTTCTTATGGCATGGCTGTCGCGTGCTACTTCTCGAGCTTGCGTTGGTTTTTCCCTTGAAGAGGAAAGGGTGATGTAGCAAAGTAGAGATAAGTATTTCCCTCAGTTAGAGAACCAAGGTATCAATCCAGTAGGAGGTACAAGCAAGTCCCCAATCGATGCACCTGCACAAACAATCAAACACTTGCACCCAATGCGATTAAGGTGTTGTCAATCCATTCACGGTCAATTGCAAAGGTGAGATCTGATAGAGATAAATAGAACAAAAAGGTAACTAATTTTTTTTGGGTTTTTTGGTTTATAGGTCTGAAAATAAAAGATTGCAAAATAGTAGATCAGAAACAAGTATGATGGAAAATAGAACTGGGGGCCATATGAATCACTAGAGGCTTCTCTCATGAAGGCAAATAATACGGTGGGTGAAAAAATTACTGTCGAGCAATTGATAGAAAAGTGCAAACTTATGACGATATCTAAGGCAATGATTATGAAATATAGGCATCACGTCCGTGCCAAGTAGGCAGACTCCTGCCTGCATCTACTACTATTAATACACACATCGACCGCTATCCAGCATGCATCTAGAGTATTAAGTTCATAAAGAACAGAGTAACGCCTTAAGTAAGATGACATGATGTAGAGGAATTAACTCAAGCACTATGATGAAAACCCCATCTTTTTATCCTCGATGGCAACAATTTTATACGTGTCTCGCTACCCCTACTTTGTCACTGGGTGAAATCACGGAAGATTGAACCCAAAGCTAAGCACCTCTCCCATTGGAAGAAAAACCAATCTAGTTGGCCAAACCAAACCGATAATTCAAAGAGAAATACAAAGATATCAAATCATGCATATAAGAATTCAAAGAAGATTCAAATAATATTCATTGATGAGCTGATCATAAATCCACAATTCATCGGATCTTGACAAATGATACATCTCCGTCGTATCTATAATTTTTGATTGTTCCATGCCAATATTCTTCAACTTTCATATACTTTTGGCAACTTTTTATACTATTTTTGGGACTAACATATTGATCCAGTGCCCAGTGCCAGTTCCTGTTTATTGCATGTTTTATGTTTCGCAGAAACCCAATATCAAACGGAATCCAAACGGGATAAAATTGGACGAAGATTTATTTTGGAATATTTGGGATTTTCCGAAGGAAAAATCTACGCGAAACGGTGCCCGAGGTGGCCAGGAGATAGGGGGGCACGCCTGGCACTCTCCTAGGCCACCCGTAAGGCGGTTGATGCTCTTCTTTTGCCGCAAGAAAGCTAATTTTATGAGAAAAATCTGGCCGAAAGATTGACCCCAATCGGGGTTACGGATCTCCGGATATAAAATAAACGGCGACGGGGCAGAATCTTGGAACGCAGAAACAGAGAGAGACAGAGAGATAGATCCAATCTTGGAGGGGCTCTCGCCCCTCCCACGCCATGGGAGCCAAGGACCAGAGGGGAAACCCTTCTCCCATCTAGGGAGAAGGTCAAGGAAGAAGAAGAAGAAGGGGGGCTCTCTCCCCCTTGCTTCCAGTGGTGCCGGAACGCCGCCGGGGGCCATCATCATCACCGCGATCTTTACCAACAACTTCACCGCCTTCATCAGCAACTCTTCTCCCCTCTATGCAGCGGTGTAACCCCTCTTTTACCCTCTGTAATCTCTACTTAAACATGGTGCTCAATGCTATATATTATTTCCCAATGATGTATGGCTATCCTATGATGTTTGAGTAGATCCTTTTTGTCCTATGGGTTAATTGATGATTGTGATTGGTTTGAGTTGCATGTTTTATTATTGGTGCTGTCCTATGGTGCTCTCCGTGTCGCGCAAGCATGAGGGATCCCCGCTGTAGGGTTTGCAATATGTTTATGATTTGCTTATGGTGGGTGGCATGAGTGAACGGAAGCACAGACCCGAGTAAGTAGGTTTTTTGCGTATGGGATAAAGGGGACTTGATACTTTAATGCTATGGTTGGGTTTTACCTTAGTGAATCTTCAGTAGTTGCGGATGCTTGCTAGAGTTCCAATCATAAGTGCATATGATCCAAGAAGAGAAAGTATGTTAGCTTATGCCTCTCCCTCAAATAAAATTGCAATAGTGATTACCGATCTAGTTATCGATTGCCTTGGACAAATAACTTTCTCGTAACAAAAGGATCTCTACTAATACTTACTTTATTGCTTCTTTATCTAAACAGCCCCTAGTTTATATTTACGTGCTCTTTATTATCTTACAAACCTATCCAACAACACCTACAAAGTACTTCTAGTTTCATACTTGTTCTAGGTAAAGCGAACGTCAAGCATGCGTAGAGTCGTATCAGTGGCCGATAGGACTTGAGAGAGTATTTGTTCTACCTTTAGCTCCTGTTGGGTTCGACACTCTTACTTATCGAAAGAGGCTACAACTATCCCGTATACTTGCGTGTTATCAAGACCTTTTTCTGGCGCCGTTGCCGGGGAGTCATAGCGTGGGGTGAATATTCTCGTGTGTGCTTGTTTGCTTTATCACTAAGTAATTTTTATTTGCTGTTCTAAGTTGTTCTTTATCTTTAGTTATGGATATGGAACACGATATACCAAAAAAATTAGGTGTAGTTTCTACTCATGGAGATGGGGAACCTCCTAAAACCCTCGATGCTCGTTATGTTCAAGATATTATGTACTACTTTGATAATCCTGAGAAAACCCCATTCAATTATGTTATGGGAGACACGTTGGATCAACGTGAATACTTTAGGGATTATCGCTTGACACAAAAAGGGGAACTATTATGGGATCAAATCCATATATTACGTTGGTATGCTCGTCAACTATGCTTCATACATGATTATACTTGTTGCTCTAGGATGAAGGCTCCACACCTTCCCTTTTCATGCAAATTCAATGATAATAAAACCTTAGCTTCTTATGCTAATGGTATATATGATTACTATGATGTGGAACAAATAGAAGAATTTGTTGCTTTTATGGGTGCCTATGAGATTGAATCTATGTTTAAAGAGTTTGATGATTTTGATGATTCAGTTTATAGAACTGAAAATTTTGCTATACTTAAAAATTGTTATAAAAATTATGAATACAATTACAATATTAATGTATTTATTGAGAAAGTTTCCGCTGTCCAAGAAGAGACTAATATTTTGCAGGAAGCTATGGAAGAAGAAATTGATGAAACTGTGAGCTCATTGGATAAAAAAGATGATGAGGAGAGTGAAGAACAAAAGGAGGAAGAGCGGATTGATCACCCATGCCCACGTTCTAATGAGAGTAACTCTTCAACTCATACATTGTTTAATTCCCCTTCGTGCTTACCAAAGGATGATTGCTATGATGATTGCTATGATCCCATTGATTCTCTTGAAATATCCCTTTTTGGTGATGCTTGCTATGCTTGTGGCCAAGATGCCAATATGAATTATGATTATGGAGATGAACTTGCTATAGTTCCTTATGTTAAACATGAAATTGTTGCTATTGCACCCCCGCATGATAGTCCTATTATCTTTTTGAATTCTCCCGACTACACTATATCGGAGAAGTGTGTGCTTATTAAGGATTATATTGATGGGTTGCCTCTTACTACTACACATGATGATTTTGATAGATATAATATGCATGTTCTTTCTGCTCCTACTTGCAATTATTACGAGAGAGGAACTATATCTCCACCTCTCTATGTTTCCCATACGATGAAATTGAGAAACTGCTTATACTATGCATTGGCCTTTACTATGTGTGCATGAATTGTTCTTTTATGACATGCCGATGCATAGGAAGAGAGTTAGACTTCGTTGTTGCATGATATATCTTACTTTGTGCTCACTACTAAATTACAAATCATTGTTAATTAAAATTGACTTTGATATACCTTGGGATCCGGGTGGATTCATTACTTGAGCACTATATGCCTAGCTTAATGGCTTTAAAGAAAGCGCTGCCAGGGAGACAACCCGGAAGTTTTAGAGAGTCATTTATTTCTGTTGAATGCTTTTATAACGTGTAAAAAACAAAAATAAATAAAGAGGGAACCTAAAAACTTTTCAAAAAGGAAAGTGAAAGTAAGAAAGACAAGCATTGTTGAAGTGGGAGCTAGCCTTGAACTTTGTTCATACTCATGGAAACTTTGTGAATCTTGATTACAGAAACTTTTCATCAAAAATAATCATACCCTTGTACAATTCCATTGTATTATAAAAATAATATGCCAAGGTTTGCCTTTAGGATGTTTACAGTGCTTGTTGGTTTGTACGGTGCAGGACAGAAACTTTGGCTGTAGTGCACGATTTTACATTTTTAACTGGAACGTCAAACGGTTCTGATTATTTTTGAACTGTCTTGTCGTACAACTTGTTTATTTTTCCTAAGTTTTGTAGAATTTTTGGGGTACCAGAAGTATGGTGGATGTTTAGATTGCTACAGACTGTTCTGTTTTTGACATATTCTGTTTTTGATGCATAATTTACTTGTTTTGATGAATCAATCAATTTATATCAGTGGATTAAGCCATGAAAAAGTTATATTACAGTATACACAATGCAAATACAAAATATGAATTGGTTTACTACAATACTTAGAGTAGTGATTTGCTTTATTATACTAATGGATCTTACCGATTTTTCTATTGAAGTTTTGTGTGGATGAAGTGTCTAATCGAGGATGTCTCGATATGAGGAAAAGGAAGAGAGGCAAAATCTCAAGCTTGGGGATGCCCAAGGCACCCCAAGTAAATATTCAAGGAGTTCAACCCTCCTTCCAAGGTTTGAAGCACATTTACTTTGAGGAACTCAAGTTGCTGTCCCTGAGGATCAAGGCTAAATATGCTGCTGAGTTCAACACCTGGCTGGCTAGCTTGCTTGTTTCTTGAGGAGTCCTTCTCTTAGTTTTAGTTTTAGTTTTAGTCTTAGATTTCCCTTCAGGGGTTCACCTCAAGCCCTTGTCTGCTTCTTTTTTTGTTTTTTTGTTTTAGTTTTAGCTAGCTTCCTTAGCTTGCTGTATAGTTTGTTTTCTTTACTTTTTTTCTTGGTTCAGTGATACTCTTTTTATTTTTTAATAAAAATTGCGGTGGGGTTTTACCCTACTGTTCATAATCAAAAAAAAATATTCAAGGAAACTCAAGCGTCTAAGCTTGGGGATGCCCCAGAAAGCATCCCCTCTTTCTTCAATAAATATCGGTATTTTTTTTGGATTCGTTTCGTTCATGCGATATGTGCAAGTCTTGGAGCGTCTTTCGCATTTAGTTTTCATTTTTCTTTTATGCACCATGCTGGTATGAGATAGTCCTTGGTTGATTTATAGAATGCTCATTTCACTTCACTTAAATCTTTTGAGTATGGTTTTATAGAATGCTTCACGTGCTTCACTTATATCATTTGAAGTTTGGATTGCCTGTTTCTCTTTACTTAGAAAACCGCCATTTGTAGAATGCTCTTTTGCTTCACTTATATTTGTTAGAGCGTGGGCATATCTTTTTTAGAAATTATCAAACTCTCTTGCTTCACTTATATCAATTTAGAGAGAGGACAGGACTTGGTCATTCACATGGTTAGTCATAAAATCCTACATAAACTTGTAGATCGTTGAATATGATATGTTCGATTCCTTGCAATAGTTTTGCGATATAAAGATGGTGATATTAGAGTCATGCTATTGGGTGGTTGTGGATTGTAGAGACACTCATGTTGAGGTTTGCAAGTCCCGTAGCATGCACGTATGGTAACCGTTGTATGACAAATTTGAAGCATGGGGTGTTTCTTTGATTGTCTTCCTTATGAGTGGCGGTCGGGGATGATCGATGGTATATTCCTACCAATCTATCCCCCTAGGGGCATGCGTAGTAGTACTTTGCTTCGAGGGCTAATAAACTTTTGCAATAAGTATATGAGTTCTTTACGATTAATGTGAGTCCATGGATTATACGCACTTTTACATTTCCATCATTGCTAGCCTCTTCGGTACCGTGCATTGCCCTTTCTCACCTTGAGAGTTGGTGCAAACTTTGCCGGTGCATCCAAACCCCGTGATATGATACACTCTATCACACATAAGCCTCCTTATATCTTCCTCAAAACAACCACCATACCACCTATCATGGCATTTCCATAGCTATTTCGAGATATATTGCCATGCAACTTTCATCATCATCATATACATGACTTGAGCATTCATTGTCATATTGCTTTGCATGATCGTAAGATAGCTAGCATGATGTTTTCATGGCTTGTCCATTTTGATGTCATTGCTACGCTAGATCATTGCACATCCCGGTACACCGCCGGAAGCATTCATATTGAGCCATATCTTTGTTCTAGTATCGAGTTGTAATATTGAGTTGTAAGTAAATAAAAGTGTGATAATCATCATTATAGAGCATTGCCCCATGAAAAAAAGAAAAAAAAGAAAAAAAGGAAAGGCCAAAGAAGCCTAAATAAAAAAGGGGGCCAAAGAAGCCCACCCAAAAAGGAAAAAAAGGAAAAAAAAGAAAAAGAAAAGGGGCAATGGTACTATCCTTTTTCCACACTTGTGCTTCAGGGTAGCACCATGTTCTTCATATAGAGAGTCTCCTATGTTGTCACTTTCATATACTAGTGGGAATTTTTCATTATAGAACTTGGCTTGTACATTCCAAGATGGGCTTCCTCAAATGCCCTAGGTCTTCATGAGCAAGCAAGTTGGATGCGCACCCACTTAGTTTTCAGTTTGAGCTTTCATACACTTATAGCTCTTAGTGCATCTGTTGCATGGCAATCCCTACTCCTCGCATTGACATCAATTGATGGGCATCTCCATAGCCCGTTGATTAGCCGCGTCGATGTGAGACTTTATCCCTTTTTTATCTTCTCCATATATACCTCCACCATCATATTCTATTCCACCTATAGTGCTATATCCATGGCTTGCGCTCATGTATTGCGTGAGGGTTGAAAAAGCTGAAGCGCGTTAAAAAGTATGAACCAATTACTTGGCTAGTCATCGGGGTTGTGAAAGATGGGGGCATTTCGTGTGACGAAAATGAAGCATGGCCAAACTATATGATTTTGTAGGGATAAGCTTGTTTTGGCCTTGTTGTTTTGAATCACTCGTATCTTAATATTCATGCCATGATTAGACATATGATCAAGATTATGCTAGGTAGCATTCCACATCAAAAATTATCTTTTTTATCATTTACCTACTCGAGGACGAGCAGGAATTAAGCTTGGGGACGGTGATACGTCTCCGTCGTATCTATAATTTTTGATTGTTCAATGCCAATATTCTTCAACTTTCATATACTTTTGGCAACTTTTTATACTATTTTTGGGACTAACATATTGATCCGTTGCCCAGTGTCGTTCCTGTTTGTTGCATGTTTTATGTTTTGCAGAAACCCAAAATCAAACGGAATCCAAACGGGATAAAAACGGACGGAGAATTATTTGGAATATTTGGGATTTTCCGAAGGCAGAATCAACGCGAAACGGTGCCCGAGGTGGCCAGGAGATAGGGGCGCGCCTGGCACTCTCCTGGGCTACCTGTAAGGCGGTTGATGCTCTTCTTTTGCCGCAAGAAAGCTAATTTTATGAGAAAAATCTGGGCGAAAGATTCACCCCAATCGGAGTTACAGATCTCCGGATATAAAAGAAACGGTGAAGGGGCAGAATCTGGGAACATAGAAACAAAGAGAGACAGAGAGATAGATCCAATCTCGGAGGGTCTCTCGCCCCTCCCACGCCATGGGAGCCAAGGACCAGAGGGGAAACCCTTCTCCCATCTAGGGAGAAGGTCAAGGAAGAAGAAGAAGAAGGGGGTCTCTCTCCCCCTTGATTCCGGTGGCGCCGGAATGCTGTCGGGGGCCATCATCATCACCGCGATCTTCACCAACAACTTCACCACTTTCATCACCAACTCTTCCCCCCTCTATGCAGCGGTGTAACCCCTCTTCTACCCGCTGTAATCTCTACTTAAACATGGTGCTCAACGCTATATATTATTTCCCAATGATGTATGGCTATCCTATGATGTTTGAGTAGATCCGTTTTGTCCTATGGGTTAATTGATGATCGTGATTGGTTTGAGTTGCATGTTTTATTATTGGTGCTGTCCTATGGTGCTCTCCGTGTCATGCGAGAGTGAGGGATCCCCGGTGTAGGGTTTGCAATATGTTTATGATTTGCTTATGGTGGGTGGCGTGAGTGAACAGAAGCACAGACCCGAGTAAGTAGGTTGTTTGCGTATGGGATAAAGGGGACTTGATACTTTAATGCTATGGTTGGGTTTTACCTTAATGAATCTTTAGTAGTTGTGGATGCTTGCTAGAGTTCCAATCATAAGTGCATATGATCCAAGAAGAGAAAGTATGTTATCTTATGCCTCTCCCTCAAATAAAATTGCAATAGTGATTACCGGTCTAGTTATCGATTGCCTTGGACAAATAACTTTCTCGTAACAAAAAGCTCTCTACTAATACTTACTTTATCGCTTCTTTATCTAAACAGCCCCTAGTTTATATTTACATGCTCTTTATTATCTTACAAACCTATCCAACAACACCTACAAAGTACTTCTAGTTTCATACTTTTTCTAGGTAAAGCGAACGTCAAGCATGCGTAGAGTCGTATCAGTGGCCGATAGGACTTGAGATAGTATTTGTTCTACCTTTAGCTCGTCGTTGGGTTCTACACTCTTACTTATCGAAAGAGGCTACAACTATCCCGTATAATTGCGGGTTATCAACATACACTACAAAAAAATAGACATCCGTGACATTTTGGGCCGAACGGATTTTTTTCTGTCATACTTATGACACTTCTATGACGATAATTGTGACAAAACCTGGTGTCATCATAGATGTGGTGGGCTCCTACTTCTATGACAAAAAATCATGACAGAAAATGGGCTTTTCATCGTGGGCGGGCCGGAGACGCAGCTGCATGACATTCTTTGGGCCATCCATGACGGAAAAAACCGTGGTAGATGCGAGGGCGAGGAAAATTTCAGGGAGTTCCCGATTACGGTGGGTGGTCGGGGGCCGAGTGATGCTCGTTTCTCTCGTACACGCACGCGCGTGTGTGCGAGGCGCTGGATCTAACTGAACCCGAGCGAGGTGATGGGCTCTAACTGAACCCGAGCGATTGCACTGTAGGCTACGTGTTACTCAATCCGAGCGATCGATCGATGGCTGTTAATTGAACCCGATCGAGCAATTCCTTCACTACTGCTGCAAACTGAAGTCGATCGATGCT
>NC_041389.1:291002812-291038147 GCF_002162155.2 Triticum dicoccoides
GGGTGGATGAACAGTGAGCAGTGGGGGTGGATGAATAAGACCCCGTGGCGTTGCGTCGATCGAGCCGGTTGGGGCTGGATGAACAGGACCCCATGGAGGGCTAGATGAATAGGACGACCCCGTGGAGGGCTGGATGAACAATAGACAGTGGAGGGGTTCCCGTGGAGGGGTGGTTGAACAGTAGCCGGTGGAGTAGCACGCGGTGGAGCCTGGATGAGCATGAGCCCGTGGAGGCTGGAGGAGGTCGGCGTTAGCCCGTGGAGGCTGGAGGAGGTCGACGGTGGAGATGAACAGTATCCCGTGGAGTCCCGTTTTGCGGTACGCCACACCCCTCCCGATGAACAGGACCCCCGTTTCGACCGTAGAGCTCCAACACAAGTCCGTTTCATCCATTTTGCGGTACGCCACACCCCTCCCGATCAACAGGACCCTCGTTTTGACCGTAGGAGGTCCGTTTCCTCCGTTTTGCGGTACGCCAGGCCCCTCCCAATGAACAGGATCCCGTTTTGAACGTGGCCGGTGGAACACAAGGCCGTTTCCTCCGTTTTGAGGTACATCGGGCCTCATTTCCATCGCCTGTTCCGTCCAAGCCGGTTGGCTTCCACGCGTTCCGTTGCCTCCCGATGAACATGACGCATTCCGTTGCCTCCCCATGAACACGGTGCATTTCGTTGCCTCCCCATGAACACTATGACGACGCGGTTTCTCCGTTCGACCCAGCCATGTACACGAGCCCTGGTCGTACGTATGCGCGAGTAGGCGGTCGAGACCCAGCCCGTATGTACGTACGTGGCCATATTTTCTTTCTTGGACCCTGGCCGTTGTACGTACGTGTACATGCTACGTGCGCGCCTCTACTACGACACGTGCGCGCCTCTACTACGACACGTCCGCGCCTCTACATCAACCAATATGTACATACACGTTCGCGACCAGAATGACAACCCTACGTACGCTTCAACCAAGTGGGTCCCGACTGTCAGGCACTTCCTTGCCTGCAAAGATGTAGCTGGTGGGTCCCATCAGTCAGGGGGGCGAATTGTTTTTTTTTTGCCCGGACGCACTTCCTTGCGTGCGAAGATGTAGCTGGTGGGTCCCAGTAGTCAGGGGGAAATGTTTTTTTCACGAAATACGGTGGCCCGTCCGATGGGTCCCCGCTGTCAGGCGGAGGAATAATTATTTTGCGCGTAATAAGGAGGCACTTCCTTGCTGCGGTCGTGGACCCAGCTGTCAGCCTCTCCACGTATAGTCCACGTCCGGATGGAAGCCGTTCCTTGACCATGTTGACCACGCCGCGCCAAGAGCACCAGGGCGGTGGATGACGCCGAGGCCTAGGAAGGGGACGACGCGGAGCCGGGGAAGACGCGGCAGTGGATGCCCACGCGTAGAGGAGTATGAGGGTTCACTCGTTCGGCTGCGGTGTGAGGCTGCCGTTGCCGCATTCCCCCCTGTGGGTGTGGGTGAGTAGAGGGATGGCCTGGCCAGCGGTGGGAGTAGTAGGGGTGGTGAGGCCTCCGCGGCATTACAGCCGGCCATGGGCGGCAGGAGCATGTGTCACGACTGGCGTTGCTTTGGGTGGCTGGAGCAAGAAGACCAGAGGTTGAAGAAGCACTACGGCCGTTGGATGGACATCGTACGGTCACTGGAGCTAGAATCGTTCATATATTGACTAAAGCTAACAAAGGCCTCCGTCCCAATCAACTTAGTAGGCCCACAAATCAGCCTCCCACCAAGGTGGGTCCCAGCTAGTAGGGGGTATTCATTTTTTTGTGCGTAATAAGGAGGCACTTCTGGTGGGTCCGAGCTAACAGCGGGGGGAACGTTTTTTCGTGAATTACGGTGGCCCGTCCGCTGGGTCCCAGCAATCAGGGGGAAATGTTTTTTTCACGAAATACTGGTGGCCTGTCCGGTGGGTCCTTGCTGTCAGGTGGAGGAATAATTATTTTCCGTGTAATAAGGAGGCACTTCCTTGCGACTGTCGTGGACCCAACTGTCAGCCTCTCCACGTACAGTACTCTTCCGACGGAAGTCGGTCATTGACCACATTGACCATGCCGTGCCGAGAGCACCACGGCGGTGGACGACGGCGAGGCCTAGGAAGGGGACGACACGGAGCCGGGGAAGACGTGGCAGTGGAAGCCCACGCGGAGAGGAGTATGAGGGTTCACCGGTTTGGCTGCGGTGTGAGGCTGCCATCGCTGCAGAATAACGGGGGGGTGTGGGTGAGTAGAGGGATGCCCTGGCCAGCTATGGGAGTAGTAGGGGGCGCTGAGGCCTGAGCGGCAGCACAGCCGACCACGGGAGGAGGGAGCAGGCGGTCCCGCCGGCGCTGCTTTGGCGGATGGAGCAAGAAGATCAGAGATTGAAGAAACGCGACGGCCGTTGGATTGACATCCAACTGTTACGTCTGCTAGAATCGTTTGTTGACTATATAATAACTAAAAAAATCTTGCATACGCGTCAACTAAACAGGCCCACAAGTCAGACCACTCCCTCTTTTTTTAATAATTTATATATAGCTCATGGAAACTTCTTATGCAATTTATTGCAGTTGTTTTTTTTGGTTGGCCAGGGCCAATTTCGCATATTTCTGTGGGTTCCAAACAATTTTTAATACCGAAATGTCGAGCCAGATTTAAAGTACTTCAAAGATATATTTAAATTAGGTTAATGCCCAGTGAAATAGGAATCTGAAAATGTGAAAAAATTCAGAAATTATAAAGTAATTGCCAATTTGTCATCTGTTTTTATATTTACAACCCATTTCATATTACTTTCAAGATTTGCAGGTGTCTTGAAAGAGTTACAGCCCATCAGGGCATAGAAAAATAAGTAGGCATGGATTGGGTATTCTTCAGAAAAAATAAACTGGGCTCATTTTCACAAAGAAAAAATAGCTTGGCTGGTCACATGGTGAACATAAAATATAAGCCTGGGCTAGACGGGCCACAGCCCAGTTCAAACCCTGCTCCGTCTCAACAATAACAAAAAAATACTGCTCGAGAAGCTACGTCCCAGGTGTCAGCCGATCTTGTGTTGTTCTCTTGTCTATTGACTATATACGCTCACAATGTCGTGGGTTCCAGATGTCAAGAACACACTAGGAGGAAGCATTTTATTTTTCCATACGCTAACGTGGTGGGCCCCTACTGTCATCCTCTCCACGTACTTCTGCCGATTCCTGTTATTTGTTGACCATGTTGACAACGCGAGAGGGCGGCACCGCGGCGAGCGCACCAAAGCGTGCGGAGGACGTCGGTGTTAATGATTTAGGAGACGGTGGGGCGGCGATGCGTGCGCTGAGGCGCAACCAGTCGTGGGAGGCGGAAGCAGGCGGCCCCGCCGGCGCTGATTTGGTTTTGGTGGCTGGAGGAAAAGACATGACTGAAGAAACACGACAGACTGTAAAAGCAGCAGGAGTACTTAACAACCTTAACTGAAACCAGCAGGGGCACTTAACAACCAAAGCTGAAAGCAGTATGAGTACTTATACAGGTTCAACCGTACAAAGCACGCCTCGAACAGTGCTACTTTGCCTATAGTTAACCAAGGGCGAGGCCGCCAAGCCCCAGGACAAGGCCTAGGTGCCACCCCACGCATCCACAACCTTCTGAAAGCGACTTCATCTCACAATGTGGTTAATAAATAGGATATTCGCTTTAGAGCCATGGAAAAGCATGAACATAATATTCTGTCCTATTCTCCAAGATGGACGGGCCTTCATTATTTGAGACCACCCATGAATAAGTATCTTTTCACCTCCAAGGGGAATTGAGTAGGTCGACATAAACATCATGTTGTGACCAAGCACAAGTCTGACCCGACCATGGTCAGGCATCTGTATAGGAACAATAGAACTGGGCAGTTTCTGTTTCAAGAAGATCATACTTGTAAAACTGTGTATAAGCAATAGTTTATGAAGAACATATATAACAAAAAACAGCTCGTACCATAAGTTTCTCGACACAGTTGGACCTGTTCAACGAGTGCAGCAGTGGCACACATATCCCATGTGGCCTTCCACCATTGAAACGCCCCACAAGGACCTCAAGATGATCAATAAAGTGTAGGAACTTGTGGATGTCGACCAGTCAACTTTAGTGCCATCAGTAACATCCGAGTTATTACAGAGTAACAAACAAGCAGACTGCATAACTCTGAAAAAACCTACACATGCCACCAATTATAAGAAAATATTAGTTAGAAGTAGCATCTTCGTGAGAGATTCATTGCTACTTCTAAAGTTAAATTGTGATTAGTTAGACAGAATAGGTGGATTAAGAAGTAATCGAGGCAACAAGCAAGAACCAGATACAAAACTAACATGGATGAACAATTGGAACGACGTCGGGATGGAAGATCGCAGTGAAGATGAGACCAGGTTCTGCTATTTCCATCAATTGTTGATGCATTCATTACAAAAAGGACAAAGGAGGACTGCGTGGGTGCTAGTACCACATCAGAACCGTCAAAAATACTACTCCAGGTGCTATCCTTTCTATAAATCTTATCAGTATATATTACATTGTTTGAAAAACAGTTATTCTGGTCTATGGTATTTTTATTTCGCAGGACCATTCTTTATTACAAAGGTATGGCAAAGCGTCGTAAGCCAATAGTGTTTTTTTTTGCACTAGTGCTTGTCCGTGCCGTACTGCTGGACGGATACGTGAACAAATCGCCGCCCCTGCTACATCAACATATACGGCTGACTCATCTGTCTGTGCCACCTCTGATGCTACGGTCGTTTTTACCTTCCATCTCTTGCGACCTGGTCTACGTCAACACGTCAGGCCGCGCCTGTCTGCAGGAGCTGTATATTGAGTATGAGCAAGTCACTGCTTGGGTAGCCGGTTTTCTTTCAACAAATTGGAGGCAAATTATCATTCAGCCACCGTTTTCACTGGATGGATTAATGGACATGAGCACAAATCGATGCCACTACAGTTTGGTCCACTTCAAACAGCCAGCGGGAAGGAACCATTGGCCGAGTTGCTGACACGGCTCATACGGGATCATTTATAACCTGCTGCAATCACCTCAATCTTATGTGGATTCACATCATGTTATCAACACCAACGATATAAACCTTCTGCTATGGTCAAGTACGGAAGAATCTCAAGACAACTCCTTAAGTCATCTTAAGACTCGGGGGCTACGATGATATATACCTTCTGTTATGATCAAGTCTTGCCAGTTTCAGCAAATTCAAGTACCCCAGGATATTGAAGGGAAAAATAACCCGGTCCCGGAGGCTACTGCTATATTGATGAAAATTTAAAGCCGTCAGAGAATTTTTGGCTCAAAAAAGTATATGACAAAATCCCGGCTCAATGAAGTTTCGGGTCATCAGAAAGGATTCCGGTTCAATATCCGGTTTAAGAGACATCTCTCTCTCATAAAGCGTTGAATCTCTCCAAATATCCGGTTTACAATCCGGTTCACGAGGAAATCTATCTCCCACAAATTTCTGAAGCTGTCAATATCCGGTTCAAAATTCCGGTTCAAAAAAGAATTCATCTCTCGCAAGTTTGAGTTCTTAGAAAAGTTAAAGGTTACCAAAGAGGACTTATTGCCATGACGTGCAGTTCAAACATGGGTATCTCGCCTTATTGGCTTATCATATTATTGGTTACATGGGGGCTTCAGCTGACAAAGCGGAGTTCTATCCATTAATCCGGCTATCACGCCACAACAATGCTTGGGAGCTTCACACCCAAGGGGCCAAAGAGAGTTTGGATGCTATGCACAACTCAAACATAGGCACCCAATGAGCACAACTCATCACGTTACTTGGGGGCTGTTTGGTCAAATACCAAGGAGTTTGAATGGACCCTTGTAGCTGGGTATCGACCCACGGCTTGGAAGCCTGGTATATTTACCTAAAACCTCGGGTTAACCTGCCTTCATCAAGTAAGACACTCCTATCCAGGTCATCCTGGCACGGCCCTCCAAACGTTTGAGATTTACGCTCATTGAGACCCTGCACTTGTCAAATTTAAAACGGTGATTGGTTAGTTGGAGGTCCATCTTAAAAGGCTTTGTTAAATGTTTCAACTCAGCGGCCTGGCAGCCCACAAAAAGCCTCGAATTTGGGTCTGGCAGCCCTCAAAAAGCCTCGACTACACGGTTTTATTTGCCTTTGTCAAGATTTTTCTCTTTTGATAAATTTTATATTGAACCGGTGTCTATTGACCCGGTATGGCTTTTTAGTCATCAAATTAGCCTGGTGTTCATTAACCCAGCTTGACTTTCAACTACAAGTTATCAGTACATAATCACTTACAATCCGGTGTTTATTAACCCAGCCTGGCTTTGGACTATAAGTCGCCAGAATATATTTGGATTGCGCCATTGGAATTATGCACTTATAAATCATTGGGTATATTATTCAAATAACCAACATGGCTAGATTTCTATTATGGTTATCAATAACCAGTATTATGATCAAGGTTTTCAAAGTCGCTTTAGCACAATGGCTATCATATTATCAATGGATATGATTTATTCTACAATTGAAGGAATAGTCCCGAGTTGCTGCAGGCTTACAACCCGGCACTTGGGGGCTACATTATTTAAGTGGAGATTACATCAAATATGCAAGTCTCATGTCGCTGCAAGCATGCACCATGACACTTGGGGGCTAATGCAAAGTCATTCTTTGTTCATCTTATTGAAGACCGGACTCATCACATTATAATGAGCCGACCCTTGGGGGCTACCAATTTCTCCTGTCAAACAATTCAAGGTACAAAGCTTTTTATTCATTATATTGAAGGGTCCACTGCTCAGTTGGTAGAGCACAAGGCTCTTAAGCTTGTGGACATGAATTCAAGCCCCATGATGGGGGTTACATCATATGATGTTATTTTCATTGAAGTATATATCAAAGTCCCAGCTCAATATTATCTTACTGAGCCGACCCTTGGGGGCTACACCGTTGCTGTTCAAAGTTTACATGATCATATTTACAAAGTCCCTGCTCATTATTCCATAATGATCTGACCCTTGGGGGCTACACTGGTTGAAGTTTTTATGAGCATCAGGAAATTACAAGTCCCAGGTTGCTGCAAGCATGACAAGCCGGCACTTGGGGGCTACATATGTGGAATACTCAATTCTGACTAAGTGATTGAGATGAACAACCTGGATTTCTTCAAAATTGTGATATTTATATTGAAGCAAGTCTTAAGCTGTTGCTATGCTACCTTCTTAAGACTTGAGGGCTACAAGTGATAGTCATATAAGAAGTATATTTTCAAACTACATGTTAACTACAAGTATGACCCGGTGCTATCAATATTTATAAACCGGCAAGTTCTACATTCGTAAACCGGCTGAAGATCAGATGAGGATTTCAAGGACCATTATTTTTGTTAAGTCATTGGGAGCTGAGTCAAAGAAGTTATTCTTCACAATATTTGTCTGTGACAAACCAATGTCAGCAAATTGATTATGAAGCCGGCCTATTAAATCGGATTTTCTATAAGAAGGAAGTGAAAAGGACATAAGGATGATCAGGATCAGTTTAACATGGATAAATCCAAATTAAACTGGGGGCTAATGTCAGGGATATACCCCGTGGTATGGCCCGGCCGGAGTCGTAAACCGGCCGGGACTTGGTAAACCGGCGGATGGTAAACCGGCAGACAGTTAAGACAGATGGCTAAGACAGACGGTAAACCGGCAAGTGTTAAACCGGCAGAGTTAAGACAGATGGTAGCACCGGCAGGTGTTGTTAAACCGGCAAACAATGTTAAACCGGCACACAATGTTAAACTGGCAGGTGTTGTTAAACCGGCAGACAATGTTAAACCGGCACACAATGTTAAACCGGCAGGTGTTGTTAAACTGGCAGACAATGTTTAACCGGCAGACGTTGAGAAGCCCAGTAAAGGAAGTCAAAATAGTTTAAGTTAAAGTCCGAGTTGGACTCCACATGTAACCTGCCCCTTCAACATATATAAGGAGGGGCAGGGCTCCCCAAAAGAGGGACAAGCAAGAAACAATCTCTAGGGATAGACACAACTAGAGGAGAGCCGGTTTACGGCGACTCCCTCGTGATGATAATGAGATCTAGCCTCAAACAGCATATAGGGTTTTACCGGATGATGTTTCCCGGGGCCCGAAGCTGTCTAAACCCTTGTCTTGTGTTGCGTCTCTCGATTCCGCTCAACCCCTCTCAAGCTACCACATAGATGTGTTGGCCTCGCGACTAAGCCCTCACACTAAGGACATCTGACGTGTTAATTCCACGACAGAACTTATATCCATGGCTTGTCTTTACTGTGACCATTAAACTAGTGTATTCAGTTATGGCAAGGCCGAGCATCTTGAGTACATGTGTTCTGGCAGAGCAAATAATACACTGCAGGAAAAATAATATGAGAACACAATGTATTCCCTATCCAAATCTAGAAATAACTTCCTCCTTCACGTCAGTGTTGATCATCGTACTAGTAGTACCTTTTATCCAAATATAGCAATCCAAATTTCCAAATTAGTCGACAACATGTTCAAAAAAACCACCCTCCCGGATAGAAAAGAGGATTCTAGGAACATACTATGCGCGTTTCAAAATCCTGTGTTAGGATGAGAAGGAACAAGTGTGGTGTCTCTCCGAGGGCGCAGAAAACTGTAGGGTACTCGCACTTTGGGCACTGCAAATGAAACACACTAGATTCAGTAGGAAGAAAAATGCATCAACGGCGGTGGCTGCCATCCTAGGGTTACCTGCGACCAAGGGACTTGGATTTATCGGGGATGGATGAAGAATTCGTACCTAGTTCTTCATGAGAAAACCCTATGCAATCGCCGAGAGGGGTTTTTCTCTGAACAAGCAGACGAGGGAGAAGGGGATTTAGGCCCAGTGAAATATTGCCGCTTCATCCGTCCAGCTTACTACTAAAGCTGGAAAGGGGGGGTTGTGATTTGACGGCTCATTGGGCATTACTGTGGCACTATGACTGGGGTGTGTCTACCGTGAAGTTGTGCACTCTAATTTGTGCATATGGCACATGGACCCCGTTGCCGGTTGCCCCACATATCAGCAAAAGGAAGTAGAAAGACAGGAGTAACTAGTTACACATAAATATATTTTTTGACAGAGAGATACTCCCTCTGTAAAGAAATATACAAATCTTTTATATCACAGACAGGTTCACCTTGCCGAGAAATATACTCCCTCTGCAACGCACGGGCATTATGGGGGTTCAGCTTTTTTTATGGGGGTTCAGCTGAGAATATAATACCTAGACAGGCTCACGGTTCTGGACTTCGGGCCGCAGGCCGACCCTGCATGTTTGGGGGCCGATGTGTTCTACCTCAGCGCTTTTCATATTGCAAGCCATTGGTACGGCGCTGGTTTTAGATGCTGTTGCAAGGCGAATACACAAAATTGAATAAAGCACGGTAGCTGTTGGAATGAAATCGAACGACAGTTCCTAACCAGCAATCAGAGTTGCAATTCTATCAACGATATACCATGTGATAAATAATACCGCCGTACTACTTATACACACAGAACACTTGTTTCACCATGCCAGATTATTAGACCAAAATCTCTCAGAGGATAGATCAGTTCGGCAGTTGCGTGCTGCTACTGAAGAATTTCAAAGTTGATTTGGACCAGCTATCCTTGCCAAGAAAGTTCGATTTTGACATCATCCCCTACCGCAAGATATGATTTAGATTTTAACCTTGACCATCCTTTTGCATCAATCATCATGCGACCATCCTTTGTACTTACGGTATATTGAGCAGGTTCATTCACACCAAGGCTGCGCATGGTAAGAGAAGCTTGGCCGCGGTCGCCCGGGTTGTTGAACAACTCCCTCGTTGCTCTAGGAATTCTATGTTTGCAAACAAGAAGACATACCCAAATAGTTAGATCAACACAGTGAATCATGTGAAACAACATGGAAAGAAAAAAGAACGAAGCACTTGGGTGGCCAATGCTTACCAAGAAGGTGGACATGTCGGTTTTTGTAAGGACTTTGGTATATGAAGTGTGAACTGCAGCCCAGTCTATTGCCGGTGCAACTGCACAAGCCGGAGCAGATGCAAGTGCAAGTTTTGGTGCAGGTGCCGAAGCCGCTGCTGCTGCCGGAGATGGTGCTCCTTGTAGAGCTGGTGCCGGTGTCGATGCCCGATCCTCCGGTAGATCAGACTAATCCACTAACGTGGTCGGTGCCCAATCCTTAGCTGGATTAGACTGAGTTGCTGCCGCTGTCAGTGCTAGAGCAACTGTCGGTGCTCGATCCATTGCTGAAGGTAGTACCAATGTGCGAGACAGCGGCGATCGTGTCTGGTCTGCTATGATTAGCTTTCTAACTTGACTAGGATCCGTGACCGTGATCCAGTTTTTTTCTTCATTTCTTTTAAACGCGAGAAGGACTAATTGTGGCGTTTTTGTTAAACCAAACTGCAGTTCATCATAGGGATTCAGCTTATACTCAGACAACTGACTGATCCAATTTTTTTCTAGTAATATAAGTGATGGACAGGGCCTTCATTACTGACATGACATACAAAGTGAAACCTGCAAAAATAGTCATCATAGAGCAAACCAAACGGTTTATTCTGTGATGAATGTCACATGGCAAAACCTGCATCGTAAAATTGCAAGAAAAGAAACAAAATATGACATTAAATCAATAAGATTTAGATAGTAAATCAATAAGATTTACTTGATGTGACACGAGTGAATCCTTACCAGGAAATCACTATGTTGAAGTACTAAATATAAGATTGATCGTCCAACTACGGGTGGCATGCAGGGACCCGCCTACTCCCACAAGCAGGATAGTCCAAAGGTCGTGACAAATCGTATGGACCGAACATCCATGGGACTGGAAATCCTGGTGGGTGCGATAAACCTTACAATGCATACAGATATTGGAGTGTAACTGAGGGAGTCCTGGATTAGGGGGTGTCCGGATGGCCGGACTATGACCTTTGGTCGGACTCCCGGACTATGAAGATACAAGATTGAAGACTTCGTCCCGTGTCCGGATGGGACTTTCCTTGGCATGGAAGGCAAGCTTGGAGATGCGATATGAAGATCTCATCCCATTGTAACCGACTCTGTGTAACCCTAGCCCTCTCCGGTATCTATATAAACCGGAGAGTTTTAGTCCGTAGGACGAACAACAATCATACCATAGGCTAGCTTCTAGGGTTTAGCTTCTCTGATCTCGTGGTAGATCATATCTTGTACTACCCATATCATCAATATTAATCAAGCAGGAGTAGGGTTTTACCTCCACCGAGAGGGCCCGAACCTGGGTAAAAACATTGTGTCCCTTGTCTACTGTTACCATCCGCCTAGACGCACAGTTCGGGACCCCCTACCCGAGATCCGCCGGTTTTGACACCGACATTGGTGCTTTCATTGATAGTTCCTCCGTGTCGTCACCGTCAGGTAGGATGTCGCACCCCGTCTTTAAAGACGACGCTGTTGCTAAAATAGCTTTGGCTGTCGGCCAAACTCTCCGGCTAGGCAGTTTTTTAATGACCGCCTCTTCAGCCGCCGCGCCGACGATGACTTCTCGGGTCATCGAAAGCAATCTCCATGTCAACTCGGAACTTGCCGAGCAGTTAGATCCGATGGAGCTCTCTTCCTTAAAGGAGCTCTTGGATCGCATCGCCGCCCTGTGAGTCGCTACAGACTACGATCAAATTGGGCTTAAACCCGATCCGAGAGAGATTGACTCTCCCCAGGTCACCCACCACGTCGAAGTGGTGGAGGGACAATGCAGCGAATCTTCACCCATCCTAAGGACCAGATGTGTCCGGATTCCCGATCCCTCCAAGCCGGACATCCGCGGAGGGGAGGACGTCACTCAAGCCCTGAACCTAAAGTCAGGCAGTGGGCCTGATTCATTGGATAACATCCAAGAACCCAAGCTTCCGAGTTCGAAAATTTCTTGGCCCCTGAGTCTTAGATCGGGCGAGGTTCCGGATTTAAATCCACCCGCCCACCCAAATATAAGGGATCTATCCCAAATTCGGCAAGAGCCCAGAGAAATAGTACACCATTACTGGGCCAGATTCCTCCTGGTTATGAACAGGATAAAGGACTGCCGCGAGGGGGATGCAATTTCATTCTTCTGCAACAACTGCATGGACATCGGAATCCTCAACGCCATAAGTCGCCGTGAAATCACGCTTCGCCGACTTGGCATCCATAGTACGAAAGTACTGTGCGATAGAAAGTGTTCGGAAAACCGAAACAAAATTCTGGGACAATCCGACCCTGAATACAATCCCAGTCCGAAACAAAAGGGCGCAATATCGCCAGGCACCTGGGCCAAACAAAAAAAAACCCTCTGTAGGGTATGGAACTGTACTGGAGGGATGGCTCAATGGACCATGTAAAATTCATAGTACAGAGGGCGCCACACCAACTCATAGCCTTAGAGCATGTTGGATACTCCGGTAGGTGGCCAGAAGTGGCGAGGAGCTTCTAACTCTGGAATCCGCAGAGCACCACCCCAGGAACGCCAGTACGGTATCAATAGTCTTTGAGACTTTCGCATCAAACAATGCGAGAAAACGAACGCTCCGCAGCCTTACCGAAGTCTACCAGGTAGCGACAATAAACCCATGGAGTGACATGGCTATTACCTTTAATGCCAGTGACGAACCTAAATTCCGGACAGCCCGAGCACCAGCCGCACTGGTCCTCAGTCCGATAGTGGACGGCTTTCGGCTTACCAAGGTACTCATGGACAGCGGCAGCGGATTGAACCTCATCTATGAGGAAACCCTACGAAAAATGGAAATAGACTGGAGCCGCATTGAGCAAAGCAACACAACCTTTAGAGGAATAATCCCCAGTCGGGAAGCGTGCTGTACAGGAAAAATCACACTGGACGTGGTGTTCGGCACGTCGGATAATTACAGATCCGAGGAGGTCACATTTCAAGTGGCCCCGTTCAGTAGCGGATACCATGCTCTGTTAGGGCGAGAAGCATTCACAATTTTTCAAGCTATACCCCATTACGGGTACATGAAGCTCAAAATGCCCAGACCAAACGGAATCATCACTCTTGCTAGCAATCCGGACACAGCGCTCCGTGCCGAAAACAAGACAGCCGCACTGGCCCTCGAGGCATTATCCGAAGCCCTAGCGGCCGAGGAACTAACTGCGTTGCGCTCCATGGTGGACAGGGACGACATGATACTCGACAAAAGATCCAAGTCCACCTCCTTCAAGCCGGCAGACGAAATAGTCAAGTTCCAAGTCCATCCAACGGACATTACAAAAACGGCCTCCATCGGGGCACAACTAAACCCTGATGTAGACGCCGCACTAAGAGAATTCCTACGTGAAAATTGGGACATTTTTGCCTGGCACCATTCAGACATGTCGGGAATCCCACGCAGGCTGGCCGAGCACAGCCTGAACATCCTAAAAGGATTCAAGCCTGTTAAGCAGGCTCTTTGACATTTCTCCGAACCTAAGAGACAAGCCATGGGAGAGGAGCTAGCCAAACTACTGGAAGCCGGATTCATCAGAGATATAAAACATCCGGACTGGCTAGCAAACCTGGTGATGGTACCAAAGAAGGACAAATCCTGGCGCCTGTGCGTCGATTTCAAAGACCTAAATAAGGCCTACCCAAAGGATCCCTTCCCCCTCCCCCGCATTGATCAAATCATTGACGCCACCGCAGGACACGATTCATTGTGTTTCCTCGACTCATACTCTGGCTACCACCAAATCAAGATGGCAGAGTCAGACCAAGCCGCAACGGCATTCATCACCCCATACGGCCCATTCTGCTTCAACACAATGCCCTTCGGGATAAAAAACGCCGGCGCAACATATCAGCGCATGATTCAGACATGTCTGGCCAACCAGATCGGCAAAACGGTTGAAGCATACGTGGATGACGTGGTCGTCAAAACCAAGCATGTCGAAACTCTAATAGATGACTTGAGGCTCACGTTCGATAATCTCTGAACATATGACATTAGGCTTAACCCGGAAAATGCGATTTCGGTGTACCAGCCGGAAAACTCTTGGGCTTCATCGTATCCGGTAGAGGAATTGAAGCAAACCCAGCCAAGATCCGAGCTCTGTCACAAACTCACAATTGGATATTCCAAAAGACCTCAAGCAAATACAAAAATTGACTGGATGCGTGGCGGCTCTAAGCCGCTTCATCTCCCGCTTGGGGGGAAAACCATTACCCCTTTACCGCCTCCTCCGCCACGGCCGGACTCGAAGAAATAAAAGCCATACTGGCAACAAACCCGGTCCTGGCCGCGCCTAACATCGGCGAACCAATGTTGTTATACATCGCGGCAACTCACCAAGTTGTAAGCGCAGTCCTCATCGTCGAACGAGAAACGGACGGACACAAATTCCCTGTCCAGAAACCAGTCTACTACGTGTCCACTGTCCTCACTCCATGCAAGTCCCGGTACCCGCATTACCAAAAGATAGCATACGCAGTGTTCATGGCATCTCGAAAGCTACGACACTACTTTCAAGAGTGTTTGATAACAGTAGCCTCCGAAGTACCTCTTAATGACATCATAAACAACCGCGACGCAATGGGCCGGATTGCCAAATGGGCCATAGAGCTCCTCCCGTTCGACATAACCTATAAGCCACGGCGAGCCATCAAGTCGCAAGCCTTGGCCGACTTTGTCGCTGAATGGACTGAAGCCGAACTCCCTAAAGAGTGCGACACATATTCCAACTGGACCATGCACTTCGACGGCTCCAAAATGCTGGCGGGTCTGGGGGCTGGCGTCGTTCTGACATCCCCAATAGGAGATACAGTCCAATATGTACTCCAGATAATGTATACGGACTCCAACAATGCAGCCGAATACGAGGCCCTTCTACATGGCCTCCGGATGGCAGTCTCCATGGGCATTCAACACCTAGAGGTGCGTGGGGATTCGAACCTCGCGATATCCCAAATAAACGGAGACTTTGATGCCAAGGATCCGAAAATGGCAGCTTATCGCAACACCGTCTTAAAAATGTCAGCTCGTTTCGAAGGGCTGGAATTTCACCATATAGCCCGGCAAAACAATCAGGCAGCAGACGTCTTGGCACGCATCGGCGCAAAGCGTGATGCAGTCCCCCCCAACATTTTCCTGGAAAGGCTATTCAAGCCATCCGTACAGTGGGAAGGGGAATCCGGAAATGACAATCCGGACCTGGCCTCACCACCTGACACCGAACATTCTGACACAAAGGAAGACTCCACCAATGAAGTCACACCCTCAGCCCACGTAATAATGGCAATAATTGCCCCGTGGACAGAACCATTCTTAGCCTACTTAACTAGGCAAGAACTTCCCGAGGACCAAAATGAGGCACGCTGCATAGTGCGGCGATCTAAAGCCTATAAAGTCCACGAAGGAGAGCTTTATAAGAAAAGAACCACCGGAGTCCTTCAAAGGTGTATCTCCGAAGAGGAAGGGCGGAAACTTCTGGCTGAAATTCACGCCGGACTCGGCGAGCACCACGCCGCAGCCCGGGCCCTTGTGAGCAAGGCCTTCCGTACCGGATTTTATTGGCCGACGGCCCGGGCAGACGCTCAGGACTTAGTCCAGCGATGCGTTGGTTGCCAATTATTTGCTAATCAAAGCCACATGCCGCCTACCACCCTCCAAACTATACCAATTACCTGGCCTTTTGCGGTCTGGGGGCTTGACATGGTTGGACCCCTTAAAGGAGGAACCCACAAGCAAAAATATCTACTGGTCATGGTGGACAAATTCACCAAATGGATGGAGGCCAAGCCTGTTAAGACGGCCGAATCCGGACCGGTGATAGACTTCATATCAAGGGTTGTACACTATTACGGCGTCCCCCACAACATCATTACTGAAAATGGCACAAACTTTACAGCCGACGAGGTTAAACTCTTGAGCAAAAACATGGGCATTAAGCTCGATTACGCTTCAGTCTATCAGCCACAAACTAACAGTCAAGTCGAGCGAGCCAATGGTCTAATCATGAGCGGCATCAAACCCAGATTAGTGCGATCCCTCACGGAATCTAACACGCACTGGGTAGAGGAGCTCGACTCCGTACTCTGGGGGCTGCGGACCATGCCGAATCACACTACCGGATTCACACCATTTTTATGGTATACGGCGCAGAGGCAGTCCTGCCCTGCGACATCATTCATGACTCACCTCGCGTGCGCATGTACGAAGAAAGAGAAGCCGAGCTCGATCGACAGGACAGCTTGGACGTATTGGAGGAGGAGCGCGACGTGGCAAAAGCCCGTTCCGCATTCTATCAATAGCAGGCTCGAAGATATCAAAGCAGAGAAGTACGGGCCAAAACTTACAATATTGGCGAACTAGTTCTACGCCTGCCGGACAAGAAAAAGGACAAACTCAAGCCCAAATGGGAGGGTCCCTTCATAATCGACCAAGTCCTGACTAGTGGAGCGTACCGTCTGCGAAACGCATTGGATAACCGACTCGAGCCGAACCCATGGAACGCAGCACGCCTACGAAGATTCTACGCCTAGCGCCGGACTCTCTGTTCGTCTCCTTCCTCTGTCCCTTTTTTTTACAAATTAGCTGCCTAATATTTCTCTTCTTCTCCCTCCCTTTTTTTCCAAGCCTTTAAGGGTTTGCTTGCGCATTGATCGCACATAATTGACGCGCCACCCGCGCTCACTATACCTTGGGGCTTCTTTATCAGAAACTTATATACACGGGCCTCATGCCCAAAACATGCGTGACACTTCCGCATGAACCTTTTATGCACCATTATATGCATCGATATGACTTAAATTTTGGCCAAGCTGGGTTGCCTGGCTCCTGTGCTTACCCCTACGTTCTCGTTTGTTCGGCTAGGTGGTAAAGGGAGCACCTCTGCGATTGTTACTGTCGGGTCAGCCAGATGTGTACCTCAGACTGGGTGAAGCCGAAAGCTAGCGTTCTTAAGGGAATATTCGGTCGGTGAACTAAAAGATGATTTTTCACTTGTTTATTTATCTGCGCCCAGATGTTTTTCTGCTTTTTTCGCAGTCCGGACATGCACTTTAGGGCATGCTTCCCAGGGAAAGGAACCCCTAACGGAACTATTCTCCCTAGAAGATGTTTCTTACTAACCATGTAATATAACATAACTAGTTGGGCACTTGTCTTCTAAAGCACTTATGACCCCTATGCCTGGTCTCCACGCATGCAACGGTTCTTGCATAACCGAGAGGGTATTCGGACACACTCCGGACTATCGGGTCCAGAGGTTGAGGCGAAAAGGTCCGCAATGACAAATGATCTACAATCTGGCTAGAAGGCATTTTACATGTCATTTTTAATTACATAGTCAATTTGACTGGGTATATTCTTCTTCAATACCATCCAACAGGCTCTCTAATTTACAGTCCTGTTGAGAATACTTGGCGGCCAGCTCTACCTGGCCGTACACTAAACTGACAGGGATCTCCTTCCCGTCGGGCCCCACAGGGCCGACCTTGGCCATGTGGTTTGGGTCAGCCTTCGTGCACTGTGTCTTCACCATGGCCCAGGCCTCCCTGGCTCCTTGACGGCAGGCCGATATCTTCCATAATCGGAAGTGTTGCCGCACTCCCTTCAGCTTCTCTGCAAGCTCTCCAAGGCCTTTGGGAATGGAGAGGGATGGCCACAAAGCCTGGACGACGCCTTGCATCGCCTGCCAAACTCGTTCGTGCAGTTGCGATAGCTCGAGAAGAAGGTCACCCGTAGAACCGGGCATTTCCTCCGCAAGCCGACCTGTCAGCATATCTACAGACATAACTCTGTCAATCGACTTCCTCGCCGAACTCTTTTTTGAAGATTCGTTCAAGCACTTACTAAAAATGCCGCGTCGAAGTCGTTGATTCTCCTTTACGGAATCCGACAGCTGAGAACGAACATCCTTTAGTTCCTCGCCCAGCTGGTATTGGCATCTTGAAGCTTGTTCTTCTCTTGCCTCACCCTTGTGAGCACGCTCTCGCCGGCCTTTAACTGGCGCAAGAGTTGTTGCTTGTCCGGATCCACTCCGGCCCCATCTGCACTGTTATTGTCAGAATTGCACACATGCCGCACTTCACAACATACTTATCTTTCGAAGCATATATTACCTAAGGGGGTAGCCTTGGTATTCTCTGCAGCGGCTAGTGCAGCCTCAAGTTGGCCTTGCACTCCTCCAGCTCCTGGGACAGTTGCATATTCTTTTTTGTAAGATCCTGCATAACAAATGATCCTTAAATTAGTTATTTTAACTGTTTCAAGTCTCAGGGGCTACTGACATATATAACCATCAGATTTACTCACCCGTATGTCTTTTACATACTGCTCCGTGGCTCTGACTAGACCATTTTGAGCGGCACGGAGGTACGCATCTGCCGTACTAAAGGCGTCCAACGCCTCTTGGGAAAAACATGCGTCACGAAGAACAGTCCGGTGACGCCTGTGGTTCATGGCACTCTCCACCTCTGAATTGGTGGAAGATAGCCCGTCCATGTCCTCTGTCGGAGGAGCGTCCAGTGCGCGCCCGTGTTCGCCTCCGCTTCCGGACCCGGCCGTGAAGCCTGGCCGGTGGATATAGTCTGGCGGGCGCTCTTCTTCCTGAGGAGAGCATGAACGTTAGTATGCCTTAAAGGCATGAACCCTGGGCATTAAAGTCGCATGCCGTACCATTGCGCCGGTGTCTTGATCCGATCCGCACTTCTTTTTCGCCCGCTGGGCCTTAATGGCCCTTGTTGGCTACCCGCCGCGGGCTCGGCCCTCTGCCTCAAGGATTTCCCCTGCAAAAAGAAACGCTATTGGTTTACGACAATCGAAATAAGCATGGATGGATCCTCTTGAAAGTGCTGGGACTTCGGTCTCGGTTACCTTTTGAGGCTGGAAGAAGTCCGGGATAATCGGCCGTAATGGCCACTAAGGTGTTGTCCTTACTCAGTTGATGAAACACCCCATCAATTAGCTCCACACATAAGTCCAGGTCCTCTTGGGAGTCCGGGTCGAGGGACCGTTCCGGGTCCTCGGGTTGTGGAGGAGGGCTGTTTATCTCCTTTACAATCTGGCGTAGCTCCTGCGTTAAAATTGCTAGACTAAGTACTCAATTATGGGAATTTGAAAACGGCTAGGCAAGTGAAAGTGTTCGCTTACTGAAAGTGCAACTATCCCTAGGTGGTTTTGGTAATTCATAACAACATATAGCTCGTTGAGCTAATGCTATTACAAGAATATTGTTTCAGGAAAGCTCAATGAATGGCATGGCATGGATGATGAAAGTGGACCCCTCAAAATACTAAGGACAAAGGATTGGCTCAAGCTCAAAAGCTCAAGACTCTTCATTTTACATTTTAGTGATCCAAGATCACATTGAGTCTATAGGAAAAGGCAATACTATCAAGGAGGGATGAGGTGTTACTTAATGAGCCTCTTGCTTCATGTTCTTAGTGATATGCTCCAAAAACCCTCAACTACTTTCCCACATCCACAAATGACCTAAACCCAAAGCCAAAATCGGTCACACCAATTCTTCCTATCTGGCGCCACCGATTCCAAAAGTCATAGCCACTGCCACAAACCCTAAGCAAATCGGTCTTACCGATAGGGATCTCGGTCTCACCGAGATGGGATTGTAATCTCTTTGTTTCCCTTCGTAACGTTTCGGTCTAACCGAAGTGAGTGATCGGTCCCACCGAGATTGCAATGTAAACTCTCTGTTTCCCTTTTGTAACATTTCGGTCTCACCGAAAAGAGCAAATCGGTCCCACCGAGTTTACCTGACCAACTCTCTGGAAAGCTTATTACCAAATCAGTCTCACCGAGTTTGTGTAATCGGTCTTACCGAGATTACGTTATGCCCTAACCCTAACCGAATCGGTCTCACCGAGATGCATGTCAGTCCCACCGAAAACCACTAACAGTCACTAGGTTTACTAAATCGGTCCGACCGAGTCTATTGAATCGGTCCCACCGAGTTTCGTAAATTGTGTGTAACGGTTAGATTTTGTGTGGAGGCTATATATACCCCTCCACCTCCTCTTCATTCATGGAGAGAGCAATCAGAACAAACCTACACTTCCAACTTACCATTTCTGAGAGAGAACCACCTACTCATGTGTTGAGGCCAAGATATTCCATTCCTACCATATGAATCTTGATCTCTAGCCTTCCCCAAGTTGCTTTCCACTCAAACCCTCTTTCCACCAGATCCAAATCCTATGAGAGAGAGTTGAGTGTTGGGGAGACTATCATTTGAAGCACAAGAGCAAGGAGTTCATCATCAACGCACCATTTGTTACTTCTTGGAGAGTGGTGTCTCCTAGATTGTCTAGGTGTCACTTGGCAGCCTCCGACAAGATTGTGGAGTTTAACCAAGGAGTTTGTAAGGGCAAGGAGATCGCCTACTTCGTGAAGATCTACCGCTAGTGAGGCAAGTCCTTCGTGGGCGACAGCCATGGTGGGATAGACAAGGTTGCTTCTTTGTGGACCCTTCGTGGGTGGAGCCCTCCATGGACTCATGCAGCCTTTACCCTTCGTGGGTTGAAGTCTCCATCAACATGGATGTACGATAGCACCACCTATCGGAACCACACCAAAAACATTCGTGTCTCCAATTGTGTTTGAATCCTCCAAACCCTTCCCTTTACTTTCTTGCAAGTTGCATGCTTTAATTTCTGCTGCCTATACACTCTTTGCATGCTTGCTTGAATTGTGTGATGATTGCTTGACTTGTCCTAAAATAGCTAAAATCTCCCAAACTCTAAAATTGGGAAAAGGTTAAGTTTTTATTGGTCAAGTAGTCTAATCACCCCCCCTCTAGACATACTTCAAGGTCCTACAAGTGGTATCAGAGCTTGGTCTCCATTTGCTTTGATTTCCATAGCTTTTGGTGATCATAGCCTTGGTTTCAGAACCTAAGAGAGTATGGCGTCTAGCGAGGGAAATTATCACCGTAGAGGTCCTTACTTTGATGGTACTAATTTTGCTAGTTGGAAGCATAAGATGAAAATGCATATTCTTGGACATAACCCCGCCGTTTGGGCAATTATTTGTATTGGCTTGCAAGGTGAATTCTTCGATGGGAGAGAACCAAACCGTGAAGCTAATGCGGAAGAATTGAAGATGCTGCAATACAACGCTCAAGCATGTGACATCATCTTCAACGGATTGTGCCCCGAAGAATTCAATAAAATAAGCCGTCTTGAGAATGCAAAGGAAATTTGGGATACTTTGATTGATATGCACGAAGGTACCACGTCCGTCAAGGAATCCAAGTTGGATGTGCTACAAAGTCAGCTTGACAAGTTCAAAATGAAGGATGGTGAAGGTGTCGCTGAAATGTACTCTAGGCTTGCTCTTATCACAAATGAGATTGCCGGCTTAGGGAGTGAAGAGATGACCGACAGATTCATCATCAAGAAGATCCTAAGAGCATTGGATGGAAAGTATGATACCATGTGCACATTGATCCAAATGATGCCAAACTACAAAAATCTCAAGTCAACGGAAGTCATTGGAAGGATTATTGCTCATGAGATGTCACTCAAGGATAAGGAGGAACTTCACAACAAGTCAAGTGGTGCTTACAAAGCCTCAAGTGAAGCCCCCACATCATCAAGTGAGAAACCAACCTTCAATGAAGAATTGAGCTTAATGGTGAAGAACTTCAACAAATTCTACAAGAGTAGAAGCAAAGAAAGAAGCTCCAAGTCAAGGTCTTATCATGACAAGAGATCTTCTAGTCGAGAGCACAATTGCTACAATTGTGGGAGACCCGGAGACTACTCCAATGAGTGTACGGCACCCTACAAAAGAACAGAAGATTCTCCAAAAAGAAGAAGCAAAAGAGAAGAATCACCACCATGAGAGAGGAGGAGTAGAGATGATCATTATGAACGAAGACCCTCATGGAGAAGCAAGGATTCGGAAAGAAATGACAAGTCATCAAGGAGCTACACAAAATGAAGACATCAAGCTCATGTTGGTGAATGGGTATCCGGCTCCGACTCCGACAATCACTCTAAGAGAAGCTATCGCTCCGACTCCAAACACACTTAAGATGAAGGTGTGTCAACCAACTCCTACGACATATTTGATTCACCAAATGAAGGAACTGGAAGATGCTTCATGGCCAAAGGTCCAAAGGTAACACATCCCGAGTATGTTGATTTTAATAGTGATGAAGATGACTTGCTTGTGGATGATGATTTACTTGTTGACAACTCTAGTGATGAATACTATGATGAAACACCAATTAATCATGCTAATCAAACGAATGACAATGATAAGGAGAAAATTGAGCTTCTAAATAAAGAACTAAACACTCTTAAGTTGGCTCATGAAACTATCTTCGAAGATCATCGAGAACTTTTAAGGGCTCATGAGAAGTTACGCTTTGAAAAGCTCAATCTTGAGCAAGAGCATGAGTTCTTAAAATCAATCAATGATGATCTCCGCAAGAAAAGTTCTTCTTACATTGCCAAGCATTTACTCTTATCTACTTACATGCCTCAAGTCAAGTCTAGTAACAAGTACAAGAAATATACTTCCTCTGGTAGTAACAATAATAATGTCAAATCCAATATTGTTGCTTCTAGTAGTTCTCTTGATTCCACTAATGATTCTCTTAGCCAAGTTACACTTGAGCAAGAAAATAGTTTATTGAAGGGAATTATAGAGAAAGGTGTTTACAAGAGCCTTGCCGGGAGTAAGCAATTCGAGGAAATTGTACGCAAGCAAGGAAGGCACCGGAAGAATCAAGGTGTTGGTTTTGAACGAAAGTTCAACGCCAATGGAGTTGAGTGGGAAGAAGATCAATACCCCAAGACAAAGTTTGTTCCTCAACAAGAGAAGTATGATCCTACTTCCTTCAAGGGGACACAAGCTCAAGATGATCTTCCACCACAAGACCACAAGAACAAAGGCAAGGACAAGCTTCAAGAAGAGATTGATGCATTTGAAGAAGCACCTAAAGCCTCGTTCAAGTGGGTCCCCAAGACTACGTCAAGTTCTACTTCATCAAGTACAACTAAAACTCCAAGGATTCCCATCAAGATGATGTGGATCCCGAAGAAGAAGAACTAGAGAGTTCTTGAGGGTGACTCCGCCAACATTCTTCACTCATATCATTTTGGCAAGAACAAGTGCAATCAACTTTCACATCTTGCACTAGTTCAAGGACTCACAAACCCTCATGTTGGTAAGGCAAGGGACAAGGTAACCTAATGTTTTCATGGACATCATCTTGTGTGTGCATCACTCTATGTCTATGGATATTCTTGTTTGTTCCTTGTGGGACTAACCCATGTAGGCAAGTTGAAAGTGCAACTCACTCCAAAGGATTGCTCCAAATGATCTACATCAACATTGAGCATCTACATCTTCAACACCTACATGAAGTCATCATCGACAAAACCCAAGGTTAGTTCATCCCTCTAAGGGGGGATCTCACATCTAGGGGGAGCTTAACTCTAAGAATTGAGTCAAAGCAACTCTAATGGTGTGAACACATTAATGCATTATGTAAAAGTGGTAACCCCACTTGAGCTTAAACGATGAGTATGACCTATGATCAAATGTTCTCGTTTGACTCCTAAGTCAATATACTCATATATAGATGACCTAGTCATCGCCAATTGTTTGATAGATGCTAAAATTGGTTGTGCATGCTTTGCCACATATTTCAATTGCCATCTTATTGTGTGAGCATGTTGGTGCATATTTTACTCATTCAAGGACATCCACTTGTTGTTTTGTTTGTTTGGATTCTTTTCTTTGTGCCAAGTGGATGGACAAGAATGCCTAAGAACCTTCTTTAGCTATTTATGCTTTTCTCATCTCAAACTCTATTCATGCTACATCACAAAATTTGATCAAGTCAGATTCAAACCACTCTGTGTGAGGAGCACTCGGAGTCCCCGATTTGTCATAGACTTAAACTTCCAAAACCTCTTAGTGCTTCTCGGTCTGACCGATCCTTCCATTTCGGTCCTACCGAGATCATCAAGCTGATCTGAGTTTTCAATCTCGGTGCAACCGATTTGAACTTTTCGGTCTCACCGATTTGCTGTAACTGAACAAAGTTATGCATCTCGGTGCCACCGAGTTGTTCCACTCGGTCACACCGACAGGGTCGAGCCATATATATAGCCATGGGCAAAATTTTGGAAATTTCTCCAAAACCCTTCGCCCGCGCAACAGCTCGCTCTGCCATCGTGGTCTTCGGATCGTCTCCTTGTCGCCAGCAGCCTCCTGTCGCTGGTCTCCGCTGCCGTCAACGGATTTCGTCCCCGCCGTTGCCGCCGTAGCAAGTCCACCGCCAAGTTAGGGTATGGACTTAATCTTTGTGCTATCCACGTCTGATTCCTGGCACATTGTTTTCATATTGATTCTTGCCACGATTGAAACTCTTCCATCCAGCCAAAGTAGTTCATAGATTAGACGTGATTCCAATTTTTAGGTTTAGGTTTCCGCCGAAACCATCTCGGACCCACCGAGTTGAAAAACTCGGTCTCATCGATTTGGCTTATGCCATTGCACTAGTGACTCTCGGTCTGACCGAGAATTACTAATCGGTGCAACCGATTTGAGGATTCTGTGAAACTCTAGCAGTCTCGGTACCACCGAACTGAAACTCGGTCCAATCGAGATCATCAATTTAGGTTCCAAAACTACTTCGGTATCACCGAGTTTGAAAATCAGTGGATCCGAAATGCTTTCTCTGGAAAACTAAGACTGAACCTTTGAGTCATTCTTTTGCAAAAACCTCTGCATTTTGTGATGCTCATCTTTTCTATCTCATCTATAACTCTTCACAGGGTCAGCAGTCAGCTTTTGCAGTATGTCTGATCAAAGTGACAGCCAGAACAAGGCAGAAGAGCAGATGAACTTGAGTGAGGGCACTAGTTACTCCAGTACTTCAGATGAAGGGAGCAGAAGTACTCCTAGCAATTTGCTAAAGGCTACAACTAGGCAAAGGAGGAAAAGAACTTCAGATTCAGAGGATGAAGATTACAAAGCTGAGGAAGATGAGGCTACTTCCAAGAAAGTGGTGCTCAAGAAGGAATATGGCTCAGCAAAGGATATAAAGCCAGGCATGAAGATTAAAAGGCCTGCAAGAAGGCAACCTATGCCCAAGGCCAGAGCATCAACTCAACTGCCTGAAAATCCTGTTCCCAAAGAGCCAGCTGATGAAAGCAAGAAGAGGAAGGAAAGGGTCAAGAAGACGATGGCCAGAGTTTGTTGGTCAACATTCCATGATGGAAGAGGAAGAGCCTTCTGCACCAGCACCAAAGGCACCAAAGCTTATGGGTGATGCAATCAGATCAGGGGCTGCAACATCTAAGCCCAAGGAAGCACCCAAAGGTGCCGCCAAGGCCAAGTCTGCACCAAAGAGGAATACCAGGAGTATTCCAGCTGCTGAGAAGAACAAGGCCCCAGTGCCTGAGGTTGCTGAGGAGGAAGATGAAGAAGGACAGGTTCTAAGGAAGCTCAAGCCCAAGATACCAGACCACAATGATGCCCATCCTGTGGCTGAGGACATGAGAATCAGGAAGGATTTAGGGCTGAGACTGTGGAGAATGGCAGATCCATATGCCACAAGGAGAAGAACTGCTGTTGATTACAGGTTCCATACAAAGGAACAACAGGACTTCTATGAAACAATTCTATTGGACAAGAAGCCCATAGTCTGTGACATGAGGTGGGTTGACTGGAAATACATGAAGGAGAATGAACAACACTATCCTGGAGTGCAAGACAGCTTTGTTGCTTGTGGAGTTGCAGATTTTGTTGGGCAAAAGCTCACAAATTGGAATGATGAACTTATCATGCAATTCTACTCCACAACACACTTTTACCCAGATGGAAGAATAGTTTGGATGTCTGAAGGTACAAGGTACCAGTCCAGTGTAGAAGAATGGGCAAGTCTGATAAATGCCCCAAAGAAAAATGATGATGATCTGGATGTATATGCCAAGAAGAAAATGGGACACAATACCATGGCACACATGTACAAGGAGATCCCCAGACAAAGCCCTAGAGACTTTCACTTTTGGATCAGTCCATTTTCTGTTGTCAGGGCTGCCTACCATAAATTGGATTCCGAGGCACACTTTGTTGCCCAAGTCTGTGACCATAACATGATCAGAGGGCATGCCATCAATATGTTGCATTTATGTGATGTGCCACAAAAATTCAAAGTCATGAGCCTTATAGTTGAAACCATGAAGAGGACTGCAGCAGATCAGAAGAGGAGCTGTGGATATGCACCTCAGATTCAAGAATTGATAAACTCAAAGATGGGCACATGAAAATATTAGTTGGATAAGGAACACTTTCCACTTTATCCAGACTTTGAGGACAATGAGGTTGTCATGAATGAAGATGATCCACAATCAGTTCAAGCTCAGGAGAAGAAGGAGAAGGCAAAGAGGGAGAAGGCTGCCAAGATGCCAACTCAAGAGGAGGCATCTGAATATTTCTTCAAAACCAAACAGGAGAAGCTTGGTTACTTGATAGCATCATCTCTGAGGATTGAGAAGGGGTTGGCCACCCTAACTCAAAACCAGGAGAGCCTGGAAAGAATCATGGAACAAAAAATTTATGATCTAGATGTCAAGGTAACTGAGATTCAGTCAGTTGTGGAGCAGCTGCAGGATGACATGCAGGAGAGGAAGGGAAATACTACCACCAATGTGTTTGCCAGAGTGCCCAGAGCCCAGAGGTCAGTTGTAGTGCCAGTGACAGACACTAGAGCAACATCTTCAGCACCAGCCACTGCCCCTTCAGCTCCAGTGCAACCAGCTTCAGCATCAACTCCAGCACCCTCTACATCAACTGAAGCCTTCGTCCTTGGAGTTATCAGGACACCACCACCAGAAGATCAAGCCTGAGAGTCGATCTAGCACTATGCATTTTCTATGAACTTTTTGGTAACTTGTTGCCAAAGGGGGAGAAAAATGTATAGATCATAGGCTTCGAGAGAGAGTGTTGCTTTTGTTCTCTCTTGCTTTATTTGGTGTTTTTTTCAATCTTTGTTTGCTTTTGGTTGAGATACTATGCTTGTGAGACATTGATGATCATGTGTTTGATCATAAGCTACACTTATGCATGTTTGATGATATTATCCTATCTAACTTATGTGATCACTCACTATGCTTGGTGATGAGTGCATGTATTCATTGTTTATTATTTTGAGCGCTCCACCAAGATGTATGTGACATGGAAGAGTAACCCATGAGCCTAATTCATTGTGCATTTGCAGTCCAAAGCAAATCTAAAACTATGCACAAATTTAGGGGGAGCTCTTGCTTATCACGTACTTCTCAAAGCGACGATGTTATTTAAATTTTATTATCATTTGTCGAAGCTTTGATCTATATGTTGTCATCAATTACCAAAAAGGAGGAGATTGGAAGTGCAACTATCCCTAGGTGGTTTTGGTAATTCATAACAACATATAGCTCATTGAGCTAATGCTATTCCAAGAATATTGTTTCAGGAAAGCTCAATGACTGGCATGGCATGGATGATGAAAGTGGATCCCTCAAAATACTAAGGACAAAGGATTGGCTCAAGCTCAAAAGCTCAAGACTCTTCATTTTACATTTTAGTGATCCAAGATCACATTGAGTCTATAGGAAAAGCCAATACTATCAAGGAGGGATGAGGTGTTGCTTAATGAGTCTCTTGCTTCATGTGCTTAGTGATATGCTCCAAAAACCCTCAACTACTTTCCCACATCCACAAATGACCTAAACCCAAAGCCAAAATCGGTCCACCGATTCTTCCAATCTGGCGCCACCGACTCCAAAAGTCATAGCCACTGCCACAAACCCTAAGCAAATCGGTCTTACCGATAGGGATCTCGGTCTCACCGAGATGGGATTGCAATCTCTCTGTTTCCCTTCGTAACGTTTCAGTCTAACTGAAGTGAGCGATCGGTCCCACCGAGATTGCAATGTAAACTCTCTGTTTCCTTTTTGTAACATTTCAGTCTCACCGAAAAGAGCAAATCGGTCCCACTGAGTTTACCTGACCAACTCTCTGGAAAGCTTATTACCAAATCGGTCTCACCGAGTTTGTGTAATCGGTCTCACCAAGATTACGTTATGCCCTAACCCTAACCGAATCGGTCTCACCGAGATGCATGTCAGTCCCATCGAAAATCACTAACGGTCACTAGGTTTACTAAATCGGTTCGACCGAGTTTAACTATTCGGTCCCACCGAGTTTGGTAGATTGTGTGTAACAGTTAGATTTTGTGTGGAGGCTATATATACCCCTCCACCTCCTCTTCATTCGTGGAGAGAGCCATCAGACTAAATCTAAACTTCCAACTTACCATTTCTGAGAGAGAACCACCTAGATTGGCTAGGTGTCACTTGGGAGCCTCCGACAAGATTGTGGAGTTGAACCAAGGAGTTTGTAAGGGCAAGGAGATCGCCTACTTCGTGAAGATCTACCTCTAGTGAGGCAAGTCCTTCGTGGGCGACGACCATGGTGGGATAGACAAGGTTGCTTCTTCGTGGACCCTTCGTGGGTGGAGCCCTCCGTGGACTCATGCAGCTGTTACCCTTCGTGGGTTGAAGTCTCCATCAACGTGGATGTACGATAGCACCACCTATCGGAACCACGCCAAAAACATCCGTGTCTCCAATTGCGTTTGAATCCTCCAAACCCTTCCCTTTACTTTCTTGCAAGTTGCATGCTTTAATTTCCGCTGCCTATACACTCTTTGCATGCTTGCTTGAATTGTGTGATGATTGCTTGACTTGTCCTAAAATAGCTAAAATCTGCCAAACTCTAAAATTGGGAAAAGGTTAAGTTTTTATTGGTCAAGTTGTCTAATCCCCCCCCCTCTAGACATACTTCAAGGTCCTATACTTACCCAACTTGGAGGATTGTACATAGAGAATCCGCCCCGTGGGTTGACATGGAGGAATTCCTCTTCTTCTCCCTTGTACAAAGCGGATAAGATCTTCGTTAGAGTGGCGGCCAAATCCGACCCCTTGCGACCGCACCGGGTGGCATCATCCTCCCTGTTGAAATCCCACATGGGGTGGCCTCTGTACTAAAGCGGCTGCACCCCCCGCATAATGCATGTGGCCATGACCTCGATCATGGTCAGTCCGGAATGAGCTAACAACCTTATCCGGCTCATCGGGTAAAGGACGTCCCTGTTAGTTTCCCTCTGAGGGTTCCGTGGGCGCCAGCTCAGGCATTTCTTCAAGGGAGCATTATTGAACTCAGGGAGGCCGATCCGTACAGGGTCCGGCAGGGGGACGTCATCTATGTAAAACCATTCCGAAGGCCAGTCCTCAGATACCTTCTTTGGGGTTTCGGATAGATACCCGGTCCCGGCGATGTGCCATAGTTCGGCTCCGCCCACTTGATAAATCGACCCCTCCTGAGAGTGGGGCACGAGGCAGAACAACTTCTTCCACAACGCGAAATGGGCCTCAACGCCCAAAAACAGCTCGCAAAGGGCCACGAAGCCCGCAATATGCAGTATGGAGGCAGGCGTGAGGTTGTGTAGCTGGAGGCCATAAAACTCCAGTCCTCGGAGAAATGGATGAACTGGAAATCCGAGCCCTCTTATTAAATAAGGGACTAGGCATACCCGCTCTCCTTTGGAGGGATTGGGGATGCTCTCCGCCACTATAGGTAGCAAGCCCAACTCGAACTAGGACCATATATGCTGGGGGGAGGAGCCCCTTGGATCGGAGCACTACTAGCTCTCTATGCGGGATGGAACACCGCTCCCAATCTCCGGGCCGAGGGCTGGAGGGGCGAGAGGAGGGGCTGCATCGACTGGCCATGATGGAATGGATCTCTGTCGAGAGCGCTCCGATGAATGCTCACGGAGGGAAGATGGTGTAAATTGGATCTAAATCCCCGTCTCTTTTATGGGCGGCTCATTTATGCAGCTAGGGGGGTAAATGAAAAAAAACTCCCTGGCTTTTCACATTCGTTTGACACGTGGAAGATGGTCATTATTGGGCACAGAAGCCAAGGAGCGCAGATGCACTAGAAGCCGGACACTGTTTGACAGGTACATGGAATTTGGAGGAGAACCCGCCTTGCAATGCCGAAGACAAATTTGCGTGCCGGACTCATCGTCATTGAAGCCTGGTTTGGGGGCTACTGAGGGAGTCCTGGATTAGGGGGTGTCCGGATGGACGGACTATGACCTTTGGACGGACTATGATCTCAGTGAACTCGTATCACTAGAGAATCTACGATGCGGGAGCACCCCATATTATCCCGTGCGAGAAAACATAAGGTGCTATCGCAGCTTGGATGCTACGGTGATACGAGCTTGGAGGTCGTTTGATCTAAGATCCAATGGCATCTGAGCAGTCTTTGTGCTTGTATGCAGTGGCCGAACTCTTTTGGGGCTTTTCTGCAGAAAAAACATTGGAACCATCGAGGAGGTGTTGGGTCACAAATCCAACGGCCCCGAAGAGCTTGTATCACCAAACCATCTAAGGTGTGGTAGCACATGATATTCTTACATACAGGAGAATATGATGTCCTCCTTCATCTTAGATGCTACCGTGATACGAGCTTCGAGGTCGTTGGATATGGGATCCAAGGGCATCTGAGTAGTTTTTGTACAAATTGTGTGCAATTCTCAAACTCATCAAGGTTTCCTATAAAAAATATTAAGACACGTCATGTGAGCTGCTATATCTCAGACCTACAAGCTCCAAGCAACACGTATCGGCATATAGCATCTAAGGTATGGGGGCAGATGATATTCTCCCGGGGAGGAGGGGTGGGGTGCACAACCAATCGGTGGTTGGGAGGGTGGGGACAAATATTATCTAAACAACCCTAAACAGAGCTCCACAATTTTATCTACGGTGGAGAGGTTGACCCCCGGCAATCATAGCTCCGCCTAAACACAACATTTGCATGTACTGTAGTACTAGACTTAATATTCATGTTTCAGTTTCATGTTCATTTTAAATATTGAACTGAGGACCATGCATGTCTTACATTTTAATCCCTTCGTTCCTAAATATTAGTCTTTTTAGAGGTTTCAAATGGACTGCCACATACGGATGTATATAGACATATTTTAGAGTCTAGATTCACTCATTTTGCTCCGTATGTAGTCACTTGTTGAACCCTCTAAAAGACTAATATTTAAAAATAGAAGGAGTATTTTTGAATTCTTGTCATACATGCATGGTTTGGAAAAATAGATGCACTATACTTATTGGAAAGTTGTTGTGTTCGTGGGTCTCTCTCTCTCTCTCTCTCTCTCTCTCTCTCTCTATGTGTGGTCATATGCTTGATACAAACAAAGTTTTCTCACCTCCATATTGTTCATCTTTTTAATTTGAATTTGCATTGGAAAACTTACTAGGGATACCATGAAATGTGAAATCCACGTTGAGATCACTATATCACAAACTCACTCTAATTCAACAACTCGTCATAAATCAATTACCATGTTGAGATTAGTATTTGCAAGGAAAATACGGGTATTGTAATACACATAGATTGGTTTGGCAATTTAAAAGGTTCCTTTCGTATTCTCGAATGGTAGGACCCAACGACGTACCAGCCAGACCTTGGCTCGTGTTGATCCTAAAAAAATAAATAAAAAAAAACCGGGCTCGTGTCGTTCGGTGGCGTGCGTGGTACGCACATTAGGCTACCCCAACCAGTCGAGCCTCAACGTTTCAAGTCGAAATATCTGGCGGCCAGAATTCTAGCCCTAGGAAATTCCCCTCATGTCTCCGGTCCATAATGACTACTGATGAAAAACGGAGGGATGCTTTAGTAACTAGACAACGTTACGTACCGTGCCGAGCACGGTTCAATTCCATCGGTCGCCGCTCGTCAAGGTCACCTGTCAACTGCATTGCCTAGTACTACTACTACTACACCAGGATGAGCCCAGAATTGAGCCCGTTTGTTCGTGCCTAGTACTTGAGTTAATATATCAGATAATGCACTGGTACAGAGGGATTATCCTTTTACTCTGCATATATAACTTGTCTGAAGTCTAACTAAGCAAAATGTTTGACCAAATCCTTTCTTAAGAAATACAACATGACAGATGTACGGCTTGAAAATTTATTGCATGATGCAGGTTATGATATTGTTTCGAATCCTGGATCTTAAATTTTAGAAAATCCAAAAGTGAGCATAAATTCTTGAAACTAAGCATGGTCACGTGATATGGCACAAATATTACTTCGTAAATTTTTTCTTCAATTTGAGACAAGCTGCTTATGACAAGTTGCACAAATGAAGAGCCAAGGTTTTTTGGAACAAAGACCTGTCACGTTAAGGCGAACGCTTTCACTATTGAAACCGTGGGCGTTTACGTTCCGCCACGAGTCCCCGCTTGTCATCGGCAGGTGCCGTCCGAGCAAGCGTGTGAGTCGACGGGAGGCGTGCGAGCAGACCGCTGCGCCGGCTGACAGGGAGGCGTGCGAGCAGACCGCTGTGCAGGCTCACCGGGAGGCGAGCCCTTTGACCAGGCTCCACCGCCCACCTTCGTCCCAACTGCTCCCACTTTTAATGTCACCGGCGCCGCAGTTTAAAATCAACCCCGCACTACCCGGTATCGCTACAATCTTCTCTCTTCCTCTCCAATTCTCCTGTTGTCTACCTCCAACTAGCCTGACCTAAACGTACGCCATGCCGCATCATGATGGTCTGCCCTTAGTGTTCCAGTTTCCTGAGGAAGACACCCAGCCGGAGTCTCAAGAACATAAGGCGCTTTGGGACGAGCTTGAGCTGGCCTTGCCGGAAGACACCGGGCATGTCCCCGCTCCCGTTCCGGCTCCCGTCGCCCCGACTGCGCCAGCACCCATCCCCGTGGCATAGATGGGCTGGAAGCCGCACATTGTCGCAGAGCTTGATCCCACGGGGTTCCACGAGGTCCCCGCCAACTTTCACGCGCCCGTGCACCTGCCAGCGCATGCGCCTGCGCATGCATTGACGTGCACACCCGTGCATGTGCCCGTGCCCCTGCCAGCGCATGCGCCTGCGCGTGCACTGACGTGCGCGCCCGTGCCGGTGCCCGTGCACATGAATGTCTCCGCGGCGCCGTTGACAGCGCCTGTCCTCGCGCGGGTGCCAGTGCACCCCCCCAGTGGCATGGATGGCCGCCGTCGACTGCTTCCTTGCACCAACGCCAGTCGCCTCCTCCCGCCAATTGACTCGCTCTGAAGTCCAGAACATTTTGGCCTTCCTTGAAGCTACGCCAACAACGACGCAAGACGCCGCCGTCGCCGTCGGTTAGTGGCCGACGACACACAAAGCACGACAGAGGAGCCGCTTCCCACCGCAAAACGCTCCGCCGCCACCGCGTAATCTAAATTTTCCATGAAAAACGTTCGGATTGCCATGCTTCAAATCCGAACGTTTATCATTTCCGTTTAGTTTATATCGATCGTCGTATAATTTAAAGTCGGAGTCAGACTGAATGAAATCTATGGTTTGATCGATTGAATGTTCTGCTAGAGTCGTATCAAATTAAATATAAAACGTCATCAAGCCACATGTATTCCTTATCATCCAACGACCTAGACTGCTTCAATGTCGAGCGCTCAACACGTTTAGCGTGCAGTTAATTTCATGCCAAAAATAGTGCTAATCACATAATAGCATGCAAATAATATCCTAGTACTTAATATCAGCATGCACTTAATATACTTCCAAATTAACTGCTAGTACGTGAAACTGGTGCTGTGACTTGTGAACGCGTCTAGATATGGTCAACGGCAACATCGCCCACGAGTTCTTCGTGTTTGCTCATGCGTCTAAACGCAGAAGGAGAGGAGAGAGAGAGAGAGAGAGCACACATGGAACCCACCAGTAAGTGAAGGCGAATAGTACTAAAAATAATATTGCATGTTATCCATTAAATAGGTTGTGGTAATATAAAAACATTATGTGAACAAAGGGGGGTACAACAAACATTGTTGTTCTACGTATGTTGCTTATTGACATGCGGCTTGAAGGCCCGGTCGCATGTTCTATCCTCGTCCTTTATTTTTTAATTTGTATATGGGTCCAAATTTGTTTCATGACATGTGGGCCCCTCGGTGTGTAGTTTGTAGCACTTTAATTTGTGGGTCAAAATTTGTTCCATTCCAAGTGGACTATCCGTGTGTAGTTTTGTAGCTTATTTATAATAATTAAAGAGAACAACATAGTTTTTTGCAATAATACCATGGTGCAATGTTGAAGGCGAGAAAGGACGTGCAAGAGAGCGATGACCGAGCCAGAGGGAAATCAACTAGGTGAGTTGCGGGGGTTGCAACAGTGTTTGGAGTTGTTCTGGGCCGAATGCTACGAAAATATAATCTAAACCGACCGGAGTAAATGCCTACACAAATTAATCCAAGGTTGGAGTGCCCCTCGCAATGTAAATAGCTCCGGCTTTGCGAGGGATGGATAGGTACTAGCTTCAATGCATGGAAGATACGGTGTGAGAAAGCGATGTCAATCGAGAGATATATAGATAGAGAGACAAACTGAGTGTGGTCCGACATTCATTGAACAGATATATATGCTCTGTAAAGATATTGTCCGATTGGGCTTTTGGCAAGGGTGAGGGCTGTAAGATAGAGCTTGAGAGATGATCCAGTCACAGACATGTAGACATATTTTGTGCGTGGGAGGAAGCAAGGTCAATCGATCACATAGGGTCGCCGTGCGATCAAAAGAGTGAGACGGGTTGGAGAGATTGACCTAGATAGACAATGTGCATGAGAGAGTATACAATGTGAATAGGTCGAATTGGGCTCAAACATGGTGATATGTCATTTTTGTCCGAGAAAGAGCGAGGTCAATCGAGACATACAGAGAGAGAGAGAGAGAGAGAGAGAGAGAGAGAGAGAGAGAGAGAGAGAGAGAGAGAGATTGAGTGAGCGTGGCCCTCCATGAGGTCGAAAGATTGGCGGCGGCTTGGATGGACTGACCTAGATAGACTATCTGCGTGAGAGAATATATAGAGTGTGTCGATTGAGGCCCGAACAGGGAGATATATCATTTGTGTGTGAAAGAAAACGAGGTTAAACGAGACTCAGATAAAGAGAGCGAGATTGAGCGAGTGTGGCCCGCCGTGCGGAAGAAAGAGTGAGACAGTCTCGAGGGAGTGACCTAGATATACAACGTGCGTTTGTGCGCATGAGAGGTTGGGGGCTAGATAGGCAATGCATGTATTTAGCGCGAGAGGGTGAGAGGGAGAGGGGAGAGAGAGAGAGAGAGAGAGAGAGAGAGCTCGGCATGGGGTGCAATGGCTGGTGTGTGAGGTAAATACATTTGGTAACAGAGTGGAAAAAGGGGTTGTGTAGTTGAGAGACTTAGAGATCGAAACATGGAGAGAAAG
>NC_041389.1:291038379-291082550 GCF_002162155.2 Triticum dicoccoides
CTAAAAGCAACATTTGAATGTACATAGTATGAGACTTAATATCGATGTTTCAATTCGGTGTACATTGTAAGATTTGAACCGAGGACCATGCATACGGGTAATTATTTCGAATTCATGCCATACTAAGTTTCGAAGAGTTGACATTGACTCAATTTGTTGTGCTTTTTTGTAGGTCATATGTTTGAATCCATCCAAAAGTTTTCTCACTACCATGGTGTTCATCATATACATATGAATTTGTATTAAAAAAGTAGCGTGGATACAGTGAAATGCGAAATCCACGTTAGAATTGGAAATCGCTACGTGACACACACTCTAATTCAAATACTAATTATGTGACACACACTGAATCCACGTTAGAGTGGATACCGTTTCGATTTTTTTTTCAAATAACTCCTCATTAATTAATTTATAGTACTCCCTCTGTTCACTTTTATAAGACCTTTAAGACATTTCAGACAATGTGCAAAACAGTTCATTTTAAGTTGTCTAAAACGACTTACAAAAGTGAACGGAGGGAGTATCTCGTTTCGAATGACCAATTATTGCAAGGAAAACACGGGCATGGTAATACATATAGATTCATTTGCAAATGAAAGAAGATTCGTTTGCATTCTCAAATGTAGGCACACCGGGCAGACTAGGGTCGTGTCGGGGTGGATGCTGCTTCGGTGGCTTAAAGGCACCTGCCTTTGGGTCACTGACATGTGGGCCAGCCACCTGTTGGGCCCACATGTCATGGACACAAAGGCAGGTGCCTTAAGGCACCAAAGCATAGTCCTGTCGGGGTGGTCGCGTGTGTCGGACGGACGCGTAGCACCCAGCCACCCACCCCCTCCCTCCCTCCCCCACTCCCCCACCCCCACCCCCCTGTCGGTCTCAAAACCGGCGGATCTTGGGTAGGGGGTCCCGAACTGTGCATCTAAGGCTAATGGTAATAGGAGGCAGGGGACACGATGTTTTACCCAGGTTCGGGCCCTCTCGATGGAGGTAATACCCTACTTTCTGCTTGATTGATCTTGATGATATGAGTATTACAAGAGTTGATCTACCACAAGATCGTAGAGTCTAAACCCTAGGAGCTAGCCTATGATTATGATTGTTCTTGTCCTACGGACTAAACCCTCCGGTTTATATAGACACGGGAGGAGGCTAGGGTTACATAGAGTCGGTTACAGAGAAGGAGGTCTACATATCCGAATCACCAAGCTTGCCTTCCATGCAAAGGAGAGTCCCATCCGGACACGGGACGAAGTCTTCAATCTTGTACCTTCACAGTCCAACAGTCGGGCCAAAGTATATAGTCTGGCTGTCCGGATACCCCCTAATCCAGGACTCCCTCAGTAGCCCCTGAACCAGGCTTCAATGACGATGAGTCTGGCGCGCAGATTGTCTTCGGCATTGGAAGGCGGGTTCCATCTTCGAATACTCCAAAATAAACTTCGAACACATGAATCGTGTCCGGCTCTGCAAAATAAATTCCACATACCACCATAGAGAGCATAATATTCCACAAATCCAATCTGCTGATAGCTTTTCCTAGCGTGACATCACGCCGTGGCTCGATTACTATGAACCATTTTTCCCAGCCTGGACTACACGTGTTGCAAGGCGGTTTTATTGGCACGTCTTGTCGAAGCAGAGATTGTGTTCCCCTTATCGCGGGATTCTCATCAATACGTGTGTGGGTAACCCAACTATGCCTGTTGGTATGATTCCTCAATTTTAGGCAAGTCCCAAGCGATCACGTTGAGGACGCTTGACATTCACCCCCTTTATAGAGGGGCCGAGGCCTATCCCTCTTTCTTACCGCACTTGCGCCTTTCCGCATCTCGAGTTCCAACACCCGAAGCTCAAGCTTAGGCACCTCGGATCTTCAATCATGTCCGGATCCAACCTTCAAGGTCGGTGGATGGCCTCCTCTGTCACAGAGGAGGACATTGCGAAGCTCGGGGAGGCCAGATATCTGACAGCCGACGTCAAGCACAGGCTTCCTGCTCCCGGACAGGTCATCCCCACTTCCGAACCCAACGAGAGGGTTGTATTCGTTTCTCACTTCCTCCGAGGCTTAGGCTTCACCCTTGATCCTTTCGTGAGAGGGCTCATGTTCTATTATGGGCTAGATTTTCACGATCTAGCTCCGGATTCCATCCTTCACATCTCGTCGTTTATCGTCGTGTGTGAAGCTTTCCTCCATATCACCCCACACTTCCGCTTATGGCTCAAGACCTTTAATGTAAAGCCGAAGGTGATCGAGGGGCGACGCGGGGAGTGCGGAGGCGCTGCAATAAGCAGAAATGCCAATGCCCCATGGCCATAGGGTTCCTTCCCGGAAGTGTCCGATCTGTGGCAACGGAGGTGGTTCTATATCATAGCTCCCCGAGGCACAAATTGGGCGGCTGCCTCCGCCTTCCGCTCGGGCCCTCCGCCTCAACTGGCGTCGTGGGCCAACGTGGGACTGGACTAGGGGCCTGCTAACGACGTACCAACATTGCAGAGCCGCATTCGGGAGCTTCTTGAGAGGGATATGAATCTTATCAGAATAATTCAGGTAATGCTAGTTCGACGGGCCCTGCTGTGCAAACGTCAACCTCTCCGGATGTGGGAGTTCAACCCAGAAGGTTCATGAACTATCCAACACTTCTTCAGCATGACGCTCGAAGGGATGTATAGGTTATTCTTCGGACCACGAATAAAGTGTCCGGATACCATCGAGGATGCGGGCCTGAGCTGCAACCGCCTAGATACCCAAGTAAGTAACCCTGTAACCGAACACTTCATTTATATTTATCATTATTCTGAAAACTTGTCCACGGCCAGGATTGGCTCAGCAAGGCGGAAAGGATCAGGTGTCCGGCCCCACTTCCCAAAGGCTCGCCTAGTCCTGCGATAGCCAGGATGCTTAGTCGTGCGCTAAGTCAAGTGCCCTCGGGGAAAGACGAAGGGAAGAATAGAGAAGCCGAGCTTCACACATTGCACATCCAAACCGGGGGAATTACTGTCTCCTCGAAGGAGGATAATCGGGGAGGTGAATCCAAGGTTTCCTCCCCCCCCCACGGGAAGAAAAGGGCCGCCTCCGAAGACTGGGAAATGGAGTTGCCTAAACAAGGGAAGAAAACTTCACCAGGGGGCCCTGCCCCGAAGGGCGTCCTCACCACACCATGCCCGCAAACGGACCAACCCTCCACCGAGCTGTAAATTAATCATGAATAAAAAGCTATTACTTCCTCCTCTGAGAACAATAACCAGGATCTATCCTTTGCAGTCCGGCTAGTAGCTCTTCTCAACAGAGTTCGTCTTCGGGGGACCTTCTTCCGGAGATGATGGAGAGTGAAACTCCACCTGCCTCTCCGCCCCATGGGGCGGGTGACCCTAAGGTGTCGTCACGGAGGAGTCTGGATCCGTCGAGGCCGGAGGCTAACACTTTGGCCGCCCCAAGCCCGGAGTGTTCGGCTCCCACTGGGGACAATAAGAAGGGTCTGGAACAGTCCATTGCCCGGCCGGACACACTGGCGGGCCTTCTAGAACAAGTTGTTCTCTCGGAGGATCACCATACGTTAATGGGTACGGTATTTGAGAAGATTTCTTCCGCCACAAGCGGGTTGAAAGAAGCTTTTAAGAGCCTGCTCAAAGGCTTTGAGGTACATAATGAAATACGTAATTTTTCGGTTGTACCGCACGCGCTAGGTGTGCTCCGTATAGATAGTAGCCCCTGAGACTCTGGTTGCCAGCCCTAGGCGGCAAACAGAGGATCACACTCTCAAGTAATGATTGCACTGCATTCATGCGTGGGTGGCTAAGGGTCTGGCGATAGACCGGACTGCTGAATTCGCCAAACTAAGGCGACAGATTGATGTGGTGGACACCGACATTACGCTTGTAAACGAGCGGCTTGATGAGTCATGGAGTATGTGCTCTTTTTTCCTCATTTATTTTAGGAAATATTAAGAGGATCATAATGTTAGTGTGATATGCTTTTGGCTGCAGGCAGAGCTGCTGCCGTGGAGGCCCTGAGGGAGGAACTTGCCCTAGCCAAGGAACAAGCCCGGGCTAGCAATGCGGCTGCCCTAAAGGCGGCCGAAGATTTGAGAGCCGAACAGGCTGCTCATCGCTGAAGAGAAGATAAAATAGCCGAGATGGCTGTGGAGCTGAAGAACACCGCCGGCCGGTATGAGCTCCTTGAAAAGGAGAATCAGGCAAAGTCGGCTGACCTGAAGAAGGCCCTTGATGCGGCCAAGGAGACGCGTTCTGAAATTAGAGACGCGTGGGAGGAGCTTCGACAGGCCGGAGAAATCGCAGCTGGAAGCCCCTATTTGTTGTGGATGAAGTTCTTAGATCCAATGTACGCTCCTCTGGATCGGCTTTGGAGCGCTGCAGACGCGTATGCGGATCTGGCAAAAAGTACGGCTGATGCGACCAAGTTCTTCAAGGATAAAAAAGATAATGAAATAGAAAGGCTGTTCTGGTCGCAATTCAGTGCTCCAATGCGCCCGTTGCCATTGAGTGAGAGGATGGCCACTATGGCCGAGCTCCATAGGTTGTCCGGTCTTGCAATGAGGTCTGTAATAGACCATCTATGGCCGAAGGGACCGAGGCCGGACAGTTATTTTGTTTTAGTGCAACAATTCCTTGGCGCCATATCGCGAATCGATGCCATGAAGAGGTCGGCGTGCATAGAGGGTACGCGGATGGCTCTTGCCCGTGTTAAGACAAATTGGGCGGATATGGAGGCCACCGGCGTTGCAACCCAGAGTCTGGCAGGAAGCCAGGACCCAGCCGAGCACTATTTTGAGCAGGTCACAGAAGGTGCCCGTTTAATAGAGGCTCAGTGCTCGAAGATGTCATGTTCGAGTGACAAGTCGTTCAATTGTAAAAACAATTCTATTTTTATTATAAAGGCTATGTTTATACTGTCGCCCGAAAGTTTTATAGTGCCTCCCGTGTGGCCATTTTTCAGTATGTATATATCCTGAAAGTTCGCAGTCGTTGGCTTCAGCCCCCACGCATATAATGCGGGGGTGTTCGCGAAAATGTGCGTAATCACACTTGATCCAATGTCTTGGTCCATTAAGGAGGTGATCGCACGTCGAACTAGGCAACCGGACTATATAGCTTTAACACTTTCACTTAGCCATAGGAGTTTGATGGTGGGGCTACTATATAGCCCCTGGTACCTTCACGTGCATCCGGATACGGGCGCGTATGTACATGACCGTGAAATGGTCCTTCGTTAATGCAGAGGAATCCCGAAGATTCCGGTTAGTCCTTGATACGTCCATTTTGCATCATGCTTTTATATCAATATTTATTGCATTATGGGCTGTCATTACACATTATATCTCAATACTTATGGCTATTCTCTCTTATTTTACAAGGTTTACCATGAAGAGGGGGAATGCCGGCAGCTGGAATTTTGGCTGGAAAAGGAGCAAACGTTCGAAACCTATTCTGCACAACTCCAAAAGTCCTGAAACTCCACGAAACAACTTTTTGGATTTATTAAGAATTTATGAGCGAAAGAAATCGGCCAGGGGGCCCAAACCCTGTCCAGGAGACAGGGGGCGCGCCCCCCTGTAGGGCGCGGCCCCCTATCTCCTGGCCCCCCTGGTGGGCCTCCGGCGTCCATCTTCTGCTATATCATCACTTTGACCATGGAAAAATCGTGGGCAAGCTTACGGGACGAAACTCCGCCGCCACGAGGCGGAACCTTGGCGGAATCAATCTAGGGCTCTGGCGGAGCTGTTCTGCCAGGGACACTTCCCTCCGAGAGGGGGAAACCATCACCAACGCCATCACCAATGATCCTCTCACCGGGAGAGGTCAATCTCCATCAACATCTTCACCAGCACCATCTCCTCTCAAAACCCTAGTTCATCTCTTGTATCCAATCTTGTATCAAAACCACAAATTGGTACCTGTGGGTTGCTAGTAGTGTTGATTACTCCTTGTAGTTGATGCTAATTGGTTTACTTGGTGGAAGATCATATGTTCAGATCCTTTATGCATATTATTACTCCTCTGATTATGAACATGAATATGCTTTGTGAGTAGTTACGTTTGTTCCTGAGGACATGGGTGAAGTCTTGCTATTAGTAGTCATGTGAATTTGGTATTCGTTTGATATTTTGATGAGATGTATGTTGTCTTTCCTCTAGTGGTGTTATGTGAACGTCGACTACATGACAGTTCACCATTATTTGGGCCTAGAGGAAGGGGAAGTACTAAGTAGATGATGGGTTGCTAGAGTGACAGAAGCTTAAACCCTAGTTTATGTGTTGCTTCGTTAGGGGTTGATATGGACCCATATGTTTAATGTTGTGGTTAGGTTTACCTTAATACTCCTTTTTGTAGTTTAGGATGCTTGCAATAGGGGTTTATCATACGTGGGATGCTTGTCCAATTTAGGGCAGTACCCAAGTGCCGGTCCACCCACATATCAAATTATCAAAGTACCGAACGCGAATCTTACGAACGTGATGAAAACTAGCTTGACGATAATTCCCAATGTGTCCTCGGGAGCTCCTTCCTCATTATTAGAATTTGTCCAGGCTTATCCTTTGCTACATAAAGGATTGGGCCACCTTGCTGCACTTTATTTACTTTTTTTCGTTACTATTTATCTTATCGCAAAACTATCTATCACCTACTATTTCAGTGCTTGCAGAGAAAACCTTACTGAAAACCGCTTATCATTTCCTTCTGCTCCTCGTTGGGTTCAACACTCTTACTTATCGAAAGGACTATGATAGATCCCCTACACATTTGGGTCATCAAGACTCTTTTCTGGTGCCGTTGCCGGGGAGTGTAGTGCTTTTGGTGAGTGGAACTTGGTAAGGAAACATTTATATAGTGTGCTGAAATTTTCAGTTACTTGTCATTATGGAAACTAATCCTTTGAGGGGCTTGTTTGGGGTATCTTCACCCCAACCAGAAGAGGAAAGAGATGCTCCTCAACCTACTGAACCTTATGAAAATATTCACTTTGAGATTCCTTCGGGTATGATAGAAAAACTGCTAGCTAATCCTTTTGCAGGAGACGGAACATTGCATCCCGACTTACACCTTATCTTTGTGGATGAAGTTTGTAGATTATTTAAGCTTGCAGGTATCCCCGATGATGTTGTCAAAAGGAAGGTCTTCCCTTTATCTTTGAAGGGAGATGCAATGACATGGTATAGGCTATGTGATGATACAAGATTTTGGAATTATAAGCGACTGAAGTTGGAATTTCACCAGAAGTTCTATCCTATGCATCTTGTTCATCGTGATCGTAATTACATATATAATTTCTGGCCTCGCGAAGGAGAAAGCACTGATCAAGCTTGGGGGAGGCTTAAGTCAATGTTATATTCATGCCCCAATCATGAGCTCTCTCGGGAAATGATTATTCAGAATTTTTATGCTCGGCTTTCTCTTGATAATCGCAACCTACTCGATACTTCCTGTGCTAGTTCCTATATGCTGAAGACTATTGATTTCAAATGGGACTTATTGGAAAGAATTAAATGCAACTCTGAGGATTCGGGTTCCGACGATGGTAAGGAGTCAGGTATGATACCTAAGTTCGATTGTGTTGAATCTTTTATGGATACCGATGCTTTCCGTGGATTTAGCTCTAAGTATGGACTTGACTCTGAGATAGTAGCTACTTTTTGTGAAACTTTTTCTACTCACGTTGATCTCCCTAAAGAGAAGTGGTTTAAATATAATCCTCCTGTTGAAGTGAAAGTAGTTGCACCTATTACAGTCGAAGAAAAGACTATTACATATAGTGATCCTATTATTCGTACTGCTTATGTCGAAAAACCTCCATTTCCTGTTAGGATAAAGATCATGTTAAAGCTTCGACTGTTGTTCGTAAGAGTAATACTAGGACCTATACACCTCCTGAGCAAATTAATGTTGAACCTGGTATTGCTATGATTAAAGATCTCTTGGATGAGGACTTAGATGGGCATGTTATCTCTTTCTTGGGTGAAACTGCTAATATTGCTAGACCCGATACTAAGACACGTAGACCTGTTGTAGGTACGCCTGTTATTTCTGTTAAAATAGGAGATCATTGTTATCATGGCTTATGTGATATGGGTGGTAGTGCTAATGCGATACCTTATGATCTTTATAAAGAAATTATGCACGATATTGCACCTGTTGAATAAGAAGACATTGATGTTACTATTAAGCTTGCTAATAGGGACACCATTAAACCTATTGGGATTGTTAGAGATGTTGAAGTCTTGTGTGGTAAGATTAAATACCCTGCTGATTTTCTTGTTCTTGGTTCCCCACAAGATGATTTTTGTCCCATTATTTTTGGTAGACCCTTCTTGAATACTGGTAGTGCTAAGATTAATTGTGAAAAGAATATTGTCACTGTTGGCATAGATGGTATGTCTCATGAGTTTAATTTCGCTAAGTTTAGCAGACAACCTTGTGAAAGGGAACCACCTAGTAAGGATGAAATTATTGGTCTTGCTTCCATTGCTGTTCCTCCAACTGATCCGTTAGAACAATATTTGTTAGACCATGAAAACGATATGTTTATGAAGGAAAGGGAAGAAATAGATGAAGTGTTCCTTAAACAGGAACCTATGCTAAAACGTAACCTTCCCATTGAAATTCTTGGGGATCCCCCTCCACCCAAGGGTGATTCCGTGTTCAAACTCAAACCCTTACCTGATAATCTCAAGTATGCTTATCTTGATGAAAAATAAATATATCCTATTATTATTAGTGCTAACCTTTCAGAGAAAGAAGAAGAAAGATGATTCAAAACTCTGAAGAAGCACCGAGCTGCTATTGGATATACTCTGGATGATCTTAAGGGCATTAGTCCCACATTATGTCAACACAAAATTTCAGTGGAGAAAGATGCCAAACCAGTTAGAGATCCTCTAAGACGATTAAATCCCAAGATGAAGGAAGTGGTAAGAAAGGAGATTCCAAAGCTCCTTGAGGCAGGTATTATTTATCCCGTTGCTAATAGTGAATGGGTAAGCCCAGTCCATTGTGTCCCTAAAATGGGAGGTATTACCGTTGTTCCTAATGATAAAGATGAATTGATCCCGCAAAGAATTATTACATGCTATAGGATGGTAATTGATTTCCGTAAGTTAAATAAAGCTACTAAGAAAGATCATTACCCTTTACCTTTTATTGATCAAATGCTAGAAAGGCTATCCAAAAACACACATTTTTGCTTTCTAGATGGTTATTCTGGCTTCTCTCAAATACCTGTGTCCGCGAAGGATCAATCTAAAACTACTTTTACTTGCCCTTTTGGTACTTTTGCTTATAGACGTATGCCTTTTGGTTTATGTAATGCACCTGCTACCTTTCAAAGATGCATGATGGCTATACTTTCTGATTTTTGTGAAAAGATTTGTAAGGTATTCATGGATGACTTCTCCGTCTATGGATCCTCTTTTGATGATTGTTTGAGCAACCTTGATCGAGTTTTGCAGAGATGCAAAGACACTAGTCTCGTCCTGAATTGGGAAAAGTGTCACTTTATGGTTAATGAAGGCATTGTCTTGGGGCACAAGATCTCCGAGAGAGGTATTGAAGTTGATAAAGCCAAAGTTGATTCTATTGAAAAGATGCCATGTCCCAAGGACATAAAAGGTATAAGAAGTTTCCTTGGTCATGTCGGCTTTTATAGGAGGTTCATTAAGGACTTTTCTAAAATCTCTAGGCCTCTGACTAATTTATTGCAAAAAGATATTCCTTTTGTCTTTGATGATGATTGTGTAGAAGCATTTGAAACACTTAAGAAAGCTTTGATCACTGCACCTATTGTTCAGCCACCTGATTGGAATTTACCTTTTGAAATTATGTGCGATGCTAGTGATTATGTTGTAGGTGCTGTTTTAGGGCAAAGAGTCAATAAGAAATTGAATGTTATCCAGTATGCTAGTAAGACTCTTGATACTGCCCAGAGAAATTATGCTACTACTGAAAAAGAGTTCTTAGCAGTTGTGTTTGCATGTGATAAGTTTAGACCTTATATTGTTGATTCCAAAGTTACTATTCACACTGATCATGCTGCTATTAAATATCTTATGGAAAAGAAAGATGCTAAGCCTAGACTCATTAGATGGGTTCTCTTGCTCCAAGAATTTGACTTGCATATTATTGATAGAAAGGGAGCTGAGAACCCCGTTGCAGACAACTTGTCTAGGTTAGCGAATGTTCTTGATGACCCACTGCCTACTAATGATAGTTTTCCTGATGAATAATTAGCGGTTGTCAATGCTTCTCGTACTGCTCCTTGGTATGCTGATTATGCTAATTACATTGTTGCTAAATATATACCGCCTAGTTTCACATACCAGCAAAATAAAAAGTTTTTTTATGATTTAAGACATTACTTCTGGGATGATCCACACCTTTATAAAGAAGGAGTAGATGGTATTATTAGACGTTGTGTGCCTGAGCATGAACAGGAACAAATCCTACGCAAGTGTCACTCTAAATCTTATGGAGGACACCACGCTGGAGATAGAACTCCACACAAGGTACTACAATCTAGTTTTTATTGGCCTACTCTCTTCAAAGATGCTCGTAAGTTTATCTTATCTTGTGATGAATGTCAAAGAATAGGTAACATTAGTAGACGTCAAGAAATGCCTATGAATTATTCTCTTGTAATTGAACTATTTGATGTTTGGGGCTTTGATTATATGGTACCTTTTCCTGCCTCCAATGGTTATACACATATTTTAGTTGTTGTTGATTACGTTACTAAGTGGGTAGAAGCTATTCCAACTAGTAGTGCTGATCATAACAATTCTGTTAAAATGCTTAAAGAAGTTATTTTTCCGAGGTTTGGAGTCCCTAGATATCTTATGACTGATGGTGGTTCACACTTTATTCATGATGCTTTCCGTAAGATGCTTGCTAAGTATGATGTCAATCATAGAATCGCATCTCCTTATCACCCGCAGTCTAGTGGTCAAGTAGAGTTGAGCAATAGAGAGCTCAAATTAATTTTGCAAAAGACTATGAATAGATCTAGAAAGAATTGGTCCAAAAAACTTGATGATGCATTATGGGCCTATAGAACTGCATACAAAGATCCTATGGGTATGTATCCATATAAGATGGTTTATGGAAAAGCATGTCATATACCTCTTGAACTTGAACATAAAGCATATTGGGCTATTAAAGAGCTCAATTATGACTTCAAACTTGCCGGTGAGAAGAGGTTGTTTGATATTAGGTCACTTGATGAATGGAGAACCCAAGCATATGAGAATGCCAAGCTTTTCAAAGAAAAAGTCAAACGCTGGCATGATAAGAGGATACAAAAGCATGAGTTTAACGTAGGAGATTATGTGTTATTATTCAACTCTCATTTGAGATTTTTTGCAGGAAAACTTCTCTCAAAATGGGAAGGTCCCTACGTTATCGAGGAGGTCTATCGTTCTGGTGCTATAAAAATCAACAACTTCGAAGGCACAAATCCGAGGGTGGTTAACGGTCAAAGAATTAAACATTATTTTTCAGGTAATCCTATCAATGTTGAAACTAATATTATTGAAACCATAACCCCCGAGGAATACATAAGAGACACTTTCCAGAACGTTCCAGACCCCGAAAAGGCATAGGTACATGGTACGGTAAGTAAACCGACTCCAAAACAACTCTAATGGCAATTTTTATCAGTTTTGGATTATTTAAGAATTTTAGGAAGAAAGAAGTAGTCCGAAAGGGACACAAGGCTCCCACGAGAGAGGAGGCCGCGCCCCCCCCCCCTATAGGGCGCGCCCCCCTATCTCGTGGGCACCTCGTGTGCCTCCCGGACTCCGTTTTCTTGTATGTTACGTATTTTTGTCGGTAAAAATTCATTATATATACTCCCGTAGGTTTTGACCACCGTATCACGCAAATATCTTCTATTTTCGTTTCGAGCTGTTCCTATTGTAGATTTGGAACAAGATGTCATCCCAAGATTCAGTGGGAGAGAGCTACATGGCTGATTATATTGCAAATCCAAAAGTATATGGGGATGTGGAACATTATGGCTGGATCATAGAGGAAGAAGAAGACTATGATCCAAAGAGGAAGGAGGAGACAAGCTCCGATGAAGAGGACGATCTCCTACCTCAACCTGGTGATATGCATGTGGAGTTCAAGAAGTCAAGCCTCCCTAAGGTCCAATCTATCCCACCATGGTTTTTGCAGGACAGCAAGGAAGCACTATGCACAAAGATAATGAAACTTGAGCTCGAGAATGAGGATCCGAGGGAGGAAAATTTTAGCCACGGTCTCAAGCTAGAGAAGAAAAATGCAACAATTCCACTGTCATCATCACCACCTCCATCAGCTCCAAAGAAATAATCGCATGGGTATGGGCACTCCCCTTGGCAACTGCCAAGCTTGGGTGAGGTGCCCCGGTATCGTATCACCATCACACTCCTATCTTTACTGCTTTATTCAGTTCGATCCTTTTAGTAGTATCTTGATCTAGTAGATTGAAGTTTTGATATCAAGTAGTTTTGAGTTTTGCATTGTGATCTCTTTATGTAAGAGAGTCCGTGTGCTATCTATAATAAAGATTAGTGTTGAGTCAAGGGCTTTACTATGTTGCTATGATCTTGAGAAAGTAGAAAGAACGAAAGAGTTCATATTGATCTTATGGATAGTGATAACTTCACACATAGAAAGTATGAGACATAAAAATTGTTGAGAGTTGATGAACGTAGCCTTGGTCATCGTTGCAATTAATAGGAAGTGATAAGGAAAGAGGGGTTCACACATAGATATATTATCTTGGACATCTTCTATGATTGTGAAGCACTCATTAAGTATGACATGCTAAAAGAGTTGATGTTGGACAAGGAAGGCAACGTAATGGTTTATGTTTTCCGACATCTCAGTTAAAGTATATTGCCATTGAACTTCCAAACATGTTGAGCTTGCCTTTCTCCCTCTTGCTAGCCAAATTCCTTGCACCAAGTAGAGATACTACTTGTGCTTCCAAATATCCTCAAACCCAGTTTTGCCATGAGAGTCCACCATACCTACCTATGGATTGAGTTAGATCCTTCAAGTAATTTGTCATCGGTGCAAGCAATAAAAATTGCTCTCTAAATATGTATGACTTATTAGTGCAGAGAAAATAAGCTTTGTACGAACTTATTGTGGAAGTAATAAAAGTGACGGATTGCATAATAAAGGTCCACATACAAGGGGCAATATAAAGTGACGTTCTTTTGCATCAAGATTTCGTGCATCAACCCTAAACGCGCATGACAACCTCTGCTTCCCTCTGCGAAGGGCTTATCTTTTACTTTACGTTTTTACTTTATGCTTGAGTCAAGGTGATCCTCACATTTCCCCTTTTTCATTTTATCCTTTGGCAAGCTCCTCGTGTTTGAAAGATCATGATACATATATCCAATTGGATGTAAGTTGGCATAGGTTATTATTGTTGACATCACCTAAAGGTGAATACGTTGGGAGGCAACACAACAAACCCCTATCTTTCTCAATGTCTGGCTGAGACTCTATAACCACAAGTATTGCGTGAGTGTTAGCAATTATGGGAGACTACGATATAGTTGAGTATGTGAGCTTGTTGAAAAGCTCTATTATTGACTCTTTCTGATGTCACAATAAATTGCAATTGCTTTAGTGACTGAGATTATAGTTTGTTAGTTCCCAATGAAGTTTATGAACCATACTTGACATTGTGAATTGCTTATTACTTGAGCATAGGAAATCATATGACAAAATCTATATATGTTATTGTTATTAGAATGATCATAATGCCCTCATGTCCGTATTTTATTCTTATCAACACCTCTATCTCTAAACATGTGGACATATTTTTTGATTTCGACTTCCGCTTGAGGACAAGCGAGGTCTAAGCTTGGGGGAGTTGATACGTCCATTTTGCATCATGATTTTATATCAATACTTATTGCATTATGGGGTGTCATTACACATTATATCTCAATACTTATGGCTATTCTCTCTTATTTTACAAGGTTTACCATGAAGAGGGGGAATGCCGGCAGCTGGAATTCTGGCTGGAAAAGGAGCAAATGTTGGAAACCTATTTTGCACAACTCCAGAAGTCCTGAAACTCCACGAAACAACTTTTTGGATTTATTAAGAATTTATGAGCGAAAGAAATAGGCCAGGGGGCCTACACCCTGTCCAGGAGACAGGGGGGCGCCCCCCCCCTGTAGGGCGCAGCCCCCTATCTCCTGGGCCCCCTGGTGGGCCTCTGGCTTCCATCTTCTGCTATATCATCACTTTTACCCTAGAAAAAATCGTGGGCAAGCTTACGGGACGAAACTCCGCCGCCACGAGGTGAAACCTTGGCAGAATCAATCTAGGGCTCTGGCAGAGCTGTTCTGCCGGGGACACTTCCCTCTGGGATGGGGAAATCATCACCAACGATCCTCTCATCGGGGAGGGGGTCAATCTCCATCAACATCTTCACCAGCACCATCTCCTCTCAAAACCCTAGTTCATCTCTTGTATCCAATCTTGTATCAAAACCACAAATTGGTACCTTCGGGTTGCTAGTAATGTTGATTACTCCTTGTAGTTGATGCTAATTGGTTTACTTGGTGGAAGATCATATGTTCAGATCCTTTATGCATATTATTACTCCTCTGATTATGAACATGAATATGCTTTGTGAGTAGTTACGTTTGTTCCTGAGGACATGGGTGAAGTCTTGCTATTAGTAGTCATGTGAATTTTGTATCCGTTTGATATTTTGATGAGATGTATGTTGTCTTTCCTCTAGTGGTGTTATGTGAACATCGACTACATGACACTTCGCCGTTATTTGGGCCTAGAGGAAGGCATAGGGAAGTAATAAGTAGATGATGGGTTGCTAGAGTGACAGAAGCTTAAACCCTAGTTTATGCGTTGCTTCGTTAGGGGTTCATATGGACCCATATGTTTAATGTTGTGGTTAGGTTTACCTTAATACTCATTTTTGTAGTTGCGGATGCTTGCACTAGGGGTTAATCATAAGTGGGATGCTTGTCCAAGTTAGGGCAGTACCCAAGTGCCGGTCCACCCACATATCAAATTATCAAAGTACCGAACGCGAATCTTACGAACGTGATGAAAACTAGCTTGACAATAATTCCCAATGTGTCCTCGGGAGCTCCTTCCTCATTATTAGAATTTGTCCAGGCTTATCCTTTGCTACATAAAGGATTGGGCCACCTTGCTGCACTTTATTTACTTTATTTACTTTTTGCTTGTTACTATTTATCTTATCGCAAAACTATCTATCACCTACTATTTCAGTGCTTGCAGAGAAAACCTTACTGAAAACCGCTTATCATTTCCTTCTGCTCCTCGTTGGGTTCGACACTCTAACTTATCTAAAGGACTACGATAGATCCCCTACACTTGTGGGTCATCAGTCCTCGAGTGGTTGACCAGTCTCTTGCTGTATCATGACAGTTAGTTTTCGGCTTTCTCTACTGAGGTGCTCATCCGGAATAACCAGGGCACAATCACAGTAGTTCTCCTTTGGCCGCCTTAGCCGATAGAACGGAACATAAGGCAGCAAACCTAGGGGCCGTGCAAACCCAACATTTGACCAAAGACATGATCCGAAGCTGATGCATATAAGGCCAAACCCACGACGCCGAACACACCCGAAGGTATTCGGACTTTATAACATATACTGGGCTGAGTAGCGCCCTTGATTATGAACCCTGTATTTCCAGGTACGTGCATTAATCTGTCGTGGTGAAATGCCAATAACGCCAGTATCCCTTGTGGGTGTATTGAATACCCGTGGGATGTCAAGCAACAAGAGACAATAAAGAAGCTTTACACAGGGGCTTAATCTAAAGAGAAACCTTTGAGACGGGCCCTGCTGCACGTCTGCGCCTTTGTCTCCGTTGTGCCGTATCCTGGAAGGGTGTCGCATGAATGGTGTCTGTGAAAATGAAAACTCATGTAAAAGAGTATGGCATAAGCGTGCGAAAAGTTTATTAATTCTCAATGGATAGTAGAAATGCGAAACATTACCATGTTAGTAAGGTCAAGCCGAATTGTGGGCTTTATTACATGTTTGCAGCCCCTGGTTCCATTGATGGGGGAATATGTATAGCACCCAGCTCAGGTTTATCTGGGCTGTTACCGACGGTGGTGCGCCGGACTTCGTCTAACCGTGTCCATGGTCTTAACGACCGATCATGCAGTCTGATAGGAGAGGCCTCTTAGTGTCCGGCTGCTAGAGCCGCCACATACTCTTCCACACATAGGGAACGCTCTGTGTTTCCGCTAACAGTGATGACGCCACGTGGACCGGACATCTTGAGTTTAAGGTAGGTGTAGTGCGGTACTGCATTGAAGCGAGCGAAGGCCGTTCTTCCGAGTAATGCATGATAACCGCTTCGGAAGGGAGCGATGTCGAAGAGTAATTCTTCGCTTCTGAAGTTGTTGGGAGAACCGAATGTCACCTCTAATACGAGGGATCCCTTGCAGGGGGCGTCAACACCTGGTATCACTCCTTTAAAGGTGGTGTTAGTTTGACTGATTCTGGATGGATCTATCCCCATCTTGCGGATAGTGTCCTGATATATCAGATTAAGACTACTGCCGCCGTCCATGAGGACGCGAGTGAGATGGTATACATCGATTATTGGGTCGAGCACCAAGGCAGCTGATCCTCCGTGTCGGATACTAGTCGGGTGGTCCCTATGATCGAAGGTGATCGGGCAGGCCGACCAGGGGTTGAATTAGGGGGCGACGGGTTCTACAGCGTATACGTCTCTGAGCGTGCGTTTGCGCCTTCTCTTTGGTATGTGAGTCGCGTAGATCATGTTTACTGTTTTGACTTCTGGTTGGAATTTTTCCTGTCCCCAGTGTTCGGCTGGCGAGGCTCATCCTCGTATTCAGTTGGTGTATCTCTTCCCTTGTGTTCGGCATTTAACTTGCCGGCCTGCTTGAAGACCTAGCATTCTCTGTGAGTGTGATTCGCAGGTTTTTCGGGGGTGCCATGAATTTGGCACAATCTGTCCAGGACTTTGTTCAGGTCGGACGGTCCTTCTTTGCTGCCTTTAAATGGCTTCTTTCGTTGACCGGGTCGAGAGCCCCTGAATCTGGCGTTGACCGCCATGTTGTCCGGACTGTCTTCCTTGTATCGAGCTTGTTTTTATTGCGTTGTGGCTTCCCGTTGCCATCCCTAATTTCGGATGTGCCCGGGTCACTGGTGCCTCTACGGTCCAACCAGCTGTCCTTACCTGCGCAGAAGCGGGTCATAAGGCTTGTTAAGGCCTCCCTTGTCCTCGGCTTTTCTTGGCCGAGGTGTCTGGCGAGCCACTCGTCTCAAATACTGTGCTTGAAGGCCGCTAGGGTTCGGCATCCGGACAATCGACAATTTGATTCTTCTTGGTGAGAAATCTGTTCCAAAGCTTACGGGCTGACTCTCGGGGCTGTTGTATTATGTGACTTAAATCATCTGCGTCCGGAGGTCGGACATAGGTCCCTTGAAAATTAGCCCTGAAAGCGTCCTCAAGTTCCTCCCAACTTCCGATTGAATTTTCAGGGAGGCTTTTCAACCAGTGCCGAGCTGGCCCTTTCAACTTGAGGGGTAGATATTTGATGGCATGGAGGTCATCCCCACAAGCCATGTGGATATCAAGGATAAAATCCTCAATCCATACCCCAGGGTCTGTCGTTCCGTCGTATACCTCTATGTTCACGAGTTTGAATCCCTGTGGAAATTCGTGATCCAGCACCTTGTCGGTGAAGCACAGAGGGTGCACCGCCCCTCTGTATCTGGACATGTTGTGGCATGCTGTCAACTGGTGTTGTGTCTCGTGTTGATTCCGAACCGGTACACGATCAGTGTGATCATCTTGGTAACCATAATCCCGCGCCGGAGCATGTCCTCTAGATCCATAGATTGACCTGGTTGCGCCGGCCTTTTTGTTCAGGAGTTCACGTAAATCGTGTGCGTCATCAGTAGCTGCTCTATCACGGCCATGAAATGGTTGGTCCGGCCGATTGGTCGTATTGTTCTTCGACGGAATGGGCTCTACGGCTTCATCGTCCAATTCGGGCAGCAGCTTGCGCTATGGATAGCTCTTTGTATGGCGATCGTTGCCGTATTTTTCTTCGGTGTCTAGCACTTTTTTCCACCTGCGGTTAAGCCTAGCCTGCATGGCCTTAAGCCTTTGCTTCTGCTTCTTTAGGCTCCTCGCAGTGGCCAACAGCCTTCTGCGGAGGTTATCTTGTTCCACGCGTTTTTCCGGTATGACGAATGCATCAACGTCCGGACTGTCCTCCTCTCCGGAGGCAGGTTGGTGGGTTTGACCCTCGGGATCCCTATAATCAGGCGTCTGCTCTGAGCTGTGTTCGGCGTGACCTGGCTCATCCTGCTCCATCGCTGGGTCCATATGGTCGTTGTTGCCTTTGGAGCCGACCGGGGTGTCAATTTTCCTTTCACTATTATCACTATTTTTACTGTGACTGGACTTGGAGCGGCGCCTGCGCCGTTGTTTTGGCTTTTGTCCGGGGGGTTTATCCTCTGTTGTGTCCTTTTTGTCGCTGTTGTTCTCCTTGGGCGTGTCCACCATGTATATATCATATGATGAAGTGGCAGTCCAACGCCCCGTGGGCGGTGGTTCCCGATCGTCCCCTACATCGGCGTCCATACAGTCGATGTCGTCGGAGTCGAAGTCAAGCGTGTCTGTTAGGTCATCGACAGTGGCTATTAAATGGGTGGTGGGTGGGCGGCGATTTTCTTCGTCGTCCAAATCCCCCTCGAGTTGGACATAGTTCGGCCAAGAGTCTTCTGACAAAGAGAGAGACCTTAAAGAGTTTAGCACGTCACCAAAGGGTGGGTGCTGAAAGATGTCCGCGGCGGTGAACTCCATGATTGGTGCCCAATCAGCTTCGATGGGCACGGATGCACGCGGTCCGGGACCTACAGTCGGAAACAAGTCCGGGGGTCCGGCGACACAGATTTCCTTAGAGGTGGAGTCTGTGTTCGACTCCAACACCGATGAGTATGCGGACTCCATGGCGGGGTCCATCCACCCGTCCTCGGATGACGTGCTCTGCCCCGGATTTAGGTCCAGGGCTGCTGCAGGTGCGATATCCCGAATACTGTCCGACGGCAGATCCAAGCCGTGCCCGTCGTGACCCTTCGGTGCTCCTGGCGCAGGCCCGAATTCGTCGAAGATCAAGTCTCCGCGAATGTCGGCCGTGTAATTCAAGTTTCCAAACCTGACCTGATTGCCAGGGGCGTAGCTGTCGATCTGCTCCAGGTGGCCTAGCGAATTGGCCTGCAGTACGAAGCCGCCGAACACGAAGATCTGTCCGGGGAGAAAAGTCTCACCCTGGCTGGGTTGTTGTTGATGATTGAAGGAGCCATCAAGCCTTGCGGCGATGACACAGTGGAACTCTCAATGAAAGCACCAATGTTGGTGTCAAAACTGGCGGATCTCGGGTAGGGGGTCCCGAACTGTGCGTCTAAGGTTAATGGTAACAGGAGGCAGGGGACACGATGTTTTACCCAGGTTCGGGCCCTCTCGATGGAGGTAATACCCTACTTCCTGCTTGATTGATCTTGATGATATGAGTATTACAAGAGTTGATCTACCATGAGATCGTAGAGGCTAAACCCTAGGAGCTAGCCTATGATTATGATTGTTCTTGTCTTACGGACTAAACCCTCCGGTTTATATAGACATCGGAGAAGGCTAGGGTTACATAGAGTCGGTTACAGAGAACGAGATCTACATATCTGAATCGCCAAGCTTGCCTTCCACGCGAAGGAGAGTCCTATCCGGACACGGGACGAAGTCTTCAATCTTGTACCTTCACAGTCCAACAGTCCGGCCAAAGTATATAATCCGGCTGTCCGGATACTCCCTAATCCAGGACTCCCTCATCCCCCCCAAAAAAGGACGACGACAAAATAAGTTCGCGCCTCCACGTTTCAGATTGAAATATCTGGCTGCCCCAATTCCAACACTGCAAAATCTCTCTTCTCCACCGTCTCCTTCCGCGCCCAGATTTCTCAAATCCCTAATTCGCCGCCAACCCAAGCAAAGTTCGAATCGCCCCTCGTCTCGTCTCTTTCCCCACCTCTGTGCCGGACGACGATGACGAAGACGACGGTCGCGCTTCACCACCGCACCGGAGCTACCTCATCTACGCCCTTGTCCACCGCACCGGGTGGTGCAACGACAACGTCGGCTGCCGCAACCGATGTGCCTCACAGACACCGAGTTCCACCACATCAGGTGCGCTTCACCAACGCCGTCTCCCAGCTCACCGGGGCTACTTCACCAAGCACATCGTCGCACCTCCGCCCCCCGAGGCCGTTGGGGCTTCACCAACGGTCTCGTCCACCGCATCGTAGCGCTCCGCTGCCACTCAAGATCTGCATCCGTGCGCAGCCAGCCAACGCCAGCGCATCACCCTCAATGGCTCTGAAGTGACCCGCACTCTAGCTAGGCGATCATGCCCAAACGTCGGCCCAAACTAGGTATCCACACATCACTCCCTTGTGCACTGTTCTGACGATGTTTGGATATCCTTTCACTTCTCTCTTAGCTTACATGCCTATGCAACTCTAACTTTAACTCTTATTTCTTCTGGAGATATCATCTAAAACAAGCAAATCCATTTTTTAGCGAAGCATGACGGCGCTACGGGATCTGGTACACATCCTACACACCCGTATAACCTTGTAAGTATTTGTCCTCCGATACAACATCAAGGTCGATTCCTCTTATTTGATCAACCATTCGCCGTGTTAAAAATGCAGAGGGGGATGCAAGGAGCACAAGGCCTGCACATCCAAGCACGTGGTAACATGGACTTGTACATGGAACATCCCAAGCTCAAGCAGAGCTACAGTGAGCCTGTACAACGAGCTAGCGTAAGTCCCTGCATTTCATTTAATTCGTACTGGCATTCGTGTATGATTTATGTGCAATGGCGGGTCCACGAATTCAAGTTACCAGGGGCGAACATTTAACTTAAAAAGTATGAAGGCACTTGCACTCCGGAAATCAGCATAACTTGAGAAATGTGAAGCTACATGCACTTTGAAAACCAGCTAATGATCCAAAGTAGTTCAGATTATAAACACTAAATGATGCAAGCACCAAAAAACACAAAATGCAACATGGTGTACAAGGGCTACAAACATGGTCTGTACCTGCTTGAACTATTCGTTCTTTGGCTGAAAATATCGAAGTGTAATTGCACCTATAACCAATGTGCAAACTGCATATCAATATATCTATCCTGCACAAGTATGCCAATAGTTTCAAACAACAGATTAGAAAAGTATTTATGCTATGTTGTCATGATACGGGGACTTTCTGGTAGATGGCCTCGACATTTCCTCAAGCTATGAAAATGCACTATAATTTGCTTGTCATCAATTCCTGCAAATCTCTGTCTCTCTCAACATAGCAGATCATCATTAGACACTAAATCCTTCAATGAGCTTGCAAAATGCTTGCATTAGATCCCTCATTAGACACTATATGTTCATTACCAGGAGCATGTAAAATGTTTGCATCAAATCCTTCAGTAGCCGTCTGTTCATTAGACACTTCAGGCTCAAGAACAACATGAGCTTGTATGTTTGCATCGGAAACTTGATTAGATACATCAGATTCATTCAGTTCAGTATTGATTGGGGGAGTTATAAAATTGGGATAATTGGATTTATGCCCCTAGTTGTGTCCCACTCATCTGTTTTACCCCTAATTCCCAAAAGTCACCGGTTCTGTCCAAGTCACTTTGCTCCTCTTATGCTTTTGCCCTTTGACCGTTTGACCGTCAGTTCGAAAACTTCATAACTAATTCATACTAAATCAGAAAAATGCAAATAAGATACCAAAATGTTCAGAAGAACATCAACTATATGTCAGTGTCATTTGCATTCATGAAAAATGTGTTGGAAAGTGCACATCCGAGTTTTAGCTCTTTTGATACCACCACGAATAGTAAACTCTAAAAAAATTCAAAAAAAAATCAAAAAAAATATGGTGGCAAAGAACAACAAATGTTCTAAGCGCTTGCCAAGTTTCATTAAGGTACGACATTCGTGGAAGTCGTGGCAAAAAAATAATCTATTTTGGAGTGCTGATTGTTTTTTTTGCCGCGGCACCCACGAATGGTATTCCCTGATGAAACTTGGCAGGCACTTGAAATTTTTTTCATTCTTTGCCACTAATTTTTTTTGAATTTTTTGAACTTTTTTAGATTTTACTATTCATGGTGGTATCAAAAGAGCTAAAACTTGGATGTGCACTTTCCAACACTTTTTTCATGAATGCAAATGACACTTACACATAAGTGATGTTTTTCTGAACATTTTGGTATCTTATTTGCATTTTTCTGATTTAGTATGAATTAGTTATGAAGTTTTAAAACTGACGGTCAAATGGTCAAAGGGCAAAAGCATAAGAAGAGCAAAGTGACTTGGACAGAAGCGGTGACTTTTGGGAATTAGGGGTAAAACAGATGAGTGGGACACAACTAGGGGCATAAATCTAATTATCCCTATAAAATAAGTAGAAATTGGTTTCATTTTCTCATAGATTCCCTACATACAAGCAATTTTACAACACCGTCAGGTTTAACTATTGGCCAGAAATTGAAGAGTTGAATTAGATATAATCAGGGATGTGATGTACCTGCTCGTTGCGCATGCTACTCTTGCAAGCTGCGACTGTTCGATTGCGCAAGCTCGATGCCATGCCCGTGCTGCCGCCGCTGCCTCTCATGCAGGTTACGCCCAGGGTTGGATCTTCATCTTCTTGTCCTTCTGTTCACTTGAAGCCCGGCGACCGCCCTCCAACGAGGGCGCGAGGAAGTGTTGCGTCGGTCTGTCCAGCGACGGCTAGGTTAGGAGCGAACCAGACTGGAGGCTGGAGCGAATGAATTGGGATTTTTCCTGCTATCGATCGATATGGGAGGCGCCTGTTGGGGCCGCAAGCCTGCTATAGGGCCTGCCTTGCACTTATGTTATTGGCCCATCCAAATTGATACATTTTTCTTCATTTGTTACATTGCCTGCTTGTGCGTTGGGACAAACAAAACTAGCCCAGGCCAACCTAGACGACTCAAACTAGGTGCACACTTTCTAGCCACCTGAGGCGGCCGCCCATACCAGCCCCTATGGTGGCATCACCCCTTTTTGCATGTATGATTGGGTAGTGAAAAATATTCTAGTGGCACTTTTGATTTACCCACAGAATGGTTGAATTGCTTGTTTCTACGAATTGAGTTCGCCAATAATGTGAAGGATGTCAGTCTTCTCATCCTGTTGTAGATTGCTTAGATCTCGATATGCCAAAAGTAATTGCATGAAATATACAGTAAAAGCCAGTGTGATGTGTGTGGTTACAACTAGTCTGACTACACGTCCTCATATAACATATCAAGGACACACCATCTTACCATATTAATCATTCGACTTATCAATGTAGTGTGGGAAGAAAGAAGTATTGGGACTGCGTATCCAAGCAATTGATGCCATGGACTCCTTCGTACAACCTTGTAAGCGAAAAATAAGTTGTAGTGTGCATGTACAAAGAACTAGCGTAAGTTCAGTTACCTACTTCTCGGAATTTTAGTTAGCCACTTATTGTAAAATTGTTGAATTATGTTGCTTGTCTTAATTTAGTTTGCTACTGATTACATAATGTCACAGCCTATTAATCCTATTGTAGACTGCGCCTATCTATGTGTTTGATACTTACTGTTAAGAATTACCTGTTTGCCTTAACTTAAATATCTACTTGTTTGTTTAACTGCTTTGCTGCTGCAACAACGGGTTACAATGATGTTAATAACTACTTTTCAGCATCCAATTGAAACTCTTTAATTCCTTGTTTTTTAACTGGTTTGCTGTTATAACTCCAAGTTGAGATGTTTTGCTAACTTCAACTTTTCTGAATCCAATCGGAACTTTAATAGCAAAACAGGTTAGCCCAAGATCAAAGAGAAAGGTCCCCATGGACGTTGCATCATCCCACAGCAGTGGCACCAGCCCATTCGTGCATTATGAATTGCCAACTGCTGATGCTCTAGTGGCTAAACTAGTGGTAGAAAGAGATTCTGCTTCTGCACTTAGAGATGAAGTTGACATGTTGAGGAAGCAAACAACACAATCACAAGCAGTACTCAAGACAACCATTAAATATTTGGTGGGTTTCAAAATGAAGCAAGCTGAGACTGACCACATTGTTAAGGTCCTGAAGGAAAAAAGGAAATTAAATTCCCACTTGGTAAATAATAGGTGAAACGTTCTTTCCATCGTTGAATAACCTTTGTGTTGTTTGTTCATGTAATCAATCAAACCATTTGTTTTAGAGATCGTATAATAATTGTTTTTTGTTTTTTGGTTTTTTGGTTTGTAATTTTATTTGAGCACAAGTTTGTATTAATTGATAAGACTCAGAGACATTTCATTTGGATTGCTGTGGCAGACGTACAAATATGCCAATCGGGTTGAATGTGCATTCAGCACTAATAGAAGTATAGATGGACCATAAGTGGCACGCATCGGAAAGGGCCAAGATGCTGGCTAAAAAAAGGATGCTGTTGTAGCAAAAAAAAGTACAGCGGTCTGGCTTATGTATGTTAGTTGATATGATTGATCCATATACTCTATAAGTGTTTATATGTTTGTTAGTTCTGTACATTCTTGGTTGATTGACTCGGTATTTGAATCTTGATACATCGCTTGTGTACATATCTAAATGGGAGTACACATTATGTCGCGTGTGACATTTGAGTTGGACATGAAGTGTTCCAAATATTCGAATTCACCTTAAACTGGATTCTAGCTTCTGAACTTGAGTATCGGCATTTGTAAACCATATTCATATATGACTGTGGAATACATCTTTGTCGTCCTTCTGAAGATATATAAAAACACATAGAATGATTTATAAAGATTCATATAGGAATACAAAATGGATTAGAATTTAGTGCCAAGGTAAACGTGGATGCTTATTGTCCCAAAAATTGAAAGAAGCGGCAAAATGTTCACTCCCACATCGGCTGCCCGAAGCCAAGTGTTTGGGAGATGAAAATTACTGTCTACCCATTACATGGACAATCCATCGGCCCGATTTCCACTGCTCTAAATAGGGGTAGGTTAGTAACTTCAATTAGATGTGACACGACCGCCTCTGAGCCCATTCCGACACGGTGGGCGTCAAACATGGGCAGCAAAACACATTAGATTCAAGCTTGTCCGAAAGACCTCTGTTTCTCGCTCCATTTCCCATTCAGACACGGTGGGCGGCAAAACAAACTCGACTCGGCCAAAATCGATGTAGGCAAATATTTTCAATAGGGGCAGGTTTGTAACTTCACTCAGATGTGACACAACCGCCCTACCTGTAATCCCTGCTCATACACCGTGGGCGCCAACCATGGGCGCCAACCACCCTCTCCTCGCTCGAAATTGCTCCGGGCAAATATTGGCGAGATGCGAGATTACCGTCCTATCCCCAACCGACGAGACGTCCAAATTTTAAATGGGGGCTAAGTTCGTAACTTTCCCATATTTCAGACAGGCGTGTCCCAAAAACATGGTTCCCCGTACCTCTCCCTCCATTTTCCCATTCATACACCGTCCGCGCTAGAACACCCCATCCCCTAATCAGCCTCCGTCCGCCACCCCATCCATCGGCGCCGTCCTCCACCACATCTATCGCCACCGTCCTCCACCATGCCGGAGTGCCTACCAAGACCACGTCGTCCACTGCTAGAGATGGACGTTTCTCATCCATGGTGACGGACCAATAGCCTTGCATCGCGTCCTCTCGCTTCATCGGCGTCGTCGTCCTCTTTGTCGGGGCCGCTCACACGACCTTCTCTTCCACCGCAATGGGACTTATCCTCCGATGGACCCGTCTACCATCACAGATCTGCTTCAACACCACCGACAGCCATCGCACCCCCGATGCCTACACAGCGTCGCAAGAGAGGTGGTACTTCATATCTCCTCAACTTTTTGATCTCAACCAGAAAATAGATCCTAACTTGGTTACTCTACTTTCTTTTCAGCTCTTGGAATTTAGTTCTCAGTTTGAAGCAAACAATGGATGCTAATATCATTTCTCCGGTTTGTAGCTTCAAATCTGCCATGACACAACCATAATACGGTTTAATTGATCATGCTTAGGGTTTAATTGATCATGTTGGTTCCATGGTGGTTTCTTTAATAGAAATCAGAGGGGAAACCCTCTTTTGCTAAAAAAATATGCTTAGAGTTTCCCCCTTTTATGATCACTATACGATCAGAATACGTGCTTCGTGTCATAATAACACTGCTCCACCCATCAAGCTAAACAAGCTTAGTTGTTCAAATATGAATCTGATATTATTAAAATAGAGTTGTTTATTTGGTCAGCTAAATGTTCCTAAATTAGTTTGAAAATGCATGTTCGCCACTCGGGTGTGTATCTCTACAGGGTGCCTACGGTGGGCGGGCCTACCCTGGGATTTTGGGTCGTCCCAGGCCCCGATTCCCCTTTGTTCTGCTGAGCGCTTCCGATCTCTACTCGCCCCCAGCCGCCTGCCTCGCCGGCGACTTGCCGTCGCCAGACGGCATGACTCTAGGAGGAGACGCCGGACTAACAGGAGGCCAGGAGCCGCTCGCCCAACAGCGTCATCGCCGCCCGGGCGCGCTGCCATGCCTACCTTCCCAGTTCGTTCAGGGCTCAGGCGTGCAACACCCACCAAGCCAACCCGATTTATCCTGAGATATGTCCTCAACACTCAACAACCACTCCTCATCACCTATTTTCGAATTGATTCATTACTCATTAGGCAGGACTGTCATTAGGGTTTGTTGTGTGCTCAGTTCTACCTACACTTAATGGTTCAGATGTATTTCAGTAATCTTTAGTACCTCTAAAGTTCACAGGGTTTTCAAAATTCCGGCCCTCGGAGCAGACACTAGTCATTTTGGATTGTTGGTCGTAGTGACATTGACCCAGATTACTACTGCAAGCCAGGTTTGTTGACAATTTTACTTGTCTTTCTTACTCATTTGATATAATATTCAATTATTCACGTCGATTAGTTGGAAACAATAAGTGCTATACAAACTTCTTCATTCAGATTTTGGCGGTCTCCTACTGCAGTTACAATTCTGCATACTTGTCCTAGTAAGCTCACAAGTAAATGATTGATTCACTACATCTATGCTTGCCTTGTCATATTTGTTGTCAATATTCTTTTAGGGTGGACCACCCTTTTTGTAAATACTGGAATCGTAGACATGCGTGAATAGTATTTCTCTATGTGATCTCTTCCATCATGTGTGGGCAACGAACACTGCATTGTATAGAAAGAAGGTGCCATTTCCAGCTTTTCCATAGGTTTCGATCTTTTACATGGAATACAATCTGCCTACTTGCTTTGTGTCGCACTACCAACACTCCACCCTTGAAGATAAACATTATGCCACTCATAATTGCTTAGTTTATTTGTTCAAATATGAATTTCATATGATTCTAATGCTCCTACTTCAGTTTTGAAATGTGTGCCTGCCTGTTATAGAGACATAAGGGGTTTGTATTTCTGTGTGTGGTCTGGTCAGCACGGTTGGGGGGGTGAACTTTGCATATGCAGGGGTTTATAGGGAGACACTCTTCGAGTTGAATCCGTATGCAGGGGTTTATAGGGAGATAATCTGACTACTTTTTATGTTTTCATGAATCTCAGATTCTGAACAGCATCATAATGATTATGAGCTTGCGTGCATGAAAAGAATAAAGCAGAACAATGCCATGGCTATCAAACTTGGCATTAAGGGACTGAAATCAAGTCTGGATGCAATGCAATGCAAACGCTCTCCACCTACAGATTCATGCTCAGAATATGATCCTAACAGTGATTCTGAGCTAGAGGGAGACCTAAGTCAATGTAGCTCCCTAGTGGAGGAGTCAGAGGAAGATACCCTATCTTATTCACCCATCAAGGTACTTGCTCTAACTTTCCAAGGTTACATTGCTCGCACATATCTTGCAACTGATGCTTTGCATTGCTGCTACTTTGTTGAACTGCCATTAGCTTAGTTTACACATCATGTATGTGAATACGCCCTGCCTATCCATTTTCAGTACATATTCCATCTGTCATCATACCATATTTATCCATTCAAATGCTATTCTTGTGTATCAGACGTTCAAAAGGAAGAGGGTGATTGCTGATCATGGAGGAGGACAAGCAAAGTATTTGGAAAACGTAGTGGCACCTGATAAGTCAAATAGCCCATTAGGTGTAGTTGCAATATCACCTGACCCACAAAACATCCCAACTCTAGCGACTCTAGCCCTACTACACTGGTCATTTTTGATGCCCCAACTCAGCAGACCCCAACTGCAGCAAAATGTATGATTATGCCAGTTGACATAGCAACAGTTGTACGATGCAAAACCCACATTCCAGCAAAGAGTACACCAAATCCAGTTGCTAAATCCCTTTTCGAACCAGAGAGAGCCCCAATTATAGCAAATAGGACCCCTGTTCCATTTCTTCCCAGTTTACAAGACGAATCTTATGTTGTTGTCAGGAACTTTGTGCGCATATTTCCTTCATGGAAAGATTATACCGCAGACACAGAACAATTTCCAGTCTTCCTCCGCAACTTACGCGTAAGTAATGTACTAATGTTATTCATGGTCATTACTGCATATGTTTCTGCTGACAGAAGACACAAGATTTCATTCTTTTAAATAGCCGAGGAGCAAACTGGATTGTGATGACGAGCAAGGGTTGGTTGCGCTTTTCAAGCACTCGTTGATGAAGTATCGTTCCTACCTGAGGCAAGCGCACTTCGATGGCAAGCCTTTGAACGAAATTTCTGTAAAGTCTCCGGTGCTACATTTATCCGACGGTGACTGGAATAATCTTGAAAACTGTTAGTAGAAGAACATTCGTTCTCAAGGGACCACAGAATCTCGCAACTATACTGCACACTGCATTGCTCTTGTGAGTACCTCTTGCCCTGTATGACCATACTTACTTTCATAGTTGTTTGATTATGTAGCATCACTGCACATGTTAGCCTCGTAACCGTCCATTTGGTGGACATTAGAAGATCCCTATGGACTCTTACATAAATTTAGAATCAACCCAATGCTTTTGAAGAGGTTTAGCTCTGCAGTCCTCTTGTAAGGATCGAACATGGTCTATCACTGTACTTACAGTAACAGCTACTCCCTCCGTCCCATAATATAAGAATGTTTTGTACAGTACACCAGTGTTCAAAACACTCTTGAATTATGGGAAGAGGGTTGGTTCATTTTGTAGCATTCTGCATCTTATCTCCCTCGCCCACCATTTACTAAAAAAGATCAGATCTATATTTAATCTTACCAACAAGTAGAATACACAGACAATGCCAGTGCAGAAGTGTAGCCCATTGCTCTTGTCAGTACATTTTGTCATGTAACGCTTGTACTTCCAGGGATTGGTAATTGATTATGTAGCATCAATCTGCATCTTATCTTCATTATCCTCTATCCCTTCCAGTATTATCATATCTATAATTACTCTCTACAAAATGTAGAGTACGGGCAATGCTTATGAAGAAGATTATGTGCTGAAATTCTTGAGTTATCCTTCCCTTGACATGGAGAAGGGCATTATAAAGCCGGTGTTAACTGTTAATGTAAGTCAGTCCTTCTAAAGCCTTTATCCTCAACTGCTGTTTAATTTGCTCATACTCCCTATCGTTTACTGCTGTTTAGTTCGCGGTTTCTACCAAAATGCATGTTCGCAAGAACCGTAAGTTCTAAGTTTTACTTGTAAAACCAAATTCCTTATTCATACCGTGCACATTACTTAATACTCCCTATATGTATGCTTGTTTTTGTGGATCTATAATCCAGTGTGTGGTGAAGCAGCCCACCTTTGCACCTTGTCATCTCCTGTTTTATCTTACTGATGTGGCTGATGATATGAACAACATGCCATGCACATTATCCAAAATAGATACAATGATTTTCTTTGCCCTTCATCTATGCTTGTTATGTTGACATGGTAATCCAGTAGTGTGGTGAAGCTCCCCGCATTATGAACAATGCCAAATTATGCTATTGATATTTTGAACTTACTCTAAATTTTCTAATTTGAAATTGGATGCAATTGACAGCACAGTTATCATCTTTGTTTATACACGTGCAAAACCTGTCATCTCTCTGCTTTGTTTCAGGGTGATATGCCTGATGGCATGCACAAGTCTGCTGAAGGTTGTGAGACAAACCCAACATATATGGCAGCAAAGAAGGCAAAACATCTTGAAGATAGAGAGACAACCCCAAAGTCTTATCTTGATGAAGTGTTCAAGTTACTTGAGACTAACAGTCAGACAAGCTCACATAATTCATTGTCTGAATCAATTCGACTTCTTCAGTCCCAAGTTCTAGCAGAAAGGCATTTTGCAACTCAATTTCAACTTGAAGTCCTATATCTAAGAAAGATTGCAGAGAACACCAATGATAACCCCATCGCTAAACAACTACACCTGGAAGCTATGACCGACATGCTAGGCCGGTCTCACAGCCTTGCTCAGCAGCTTGCGCAACAGTTCCCCCGCAAGGCTAACCTTTCTTGAACTGTCTTGGAAGTGGTCTCGGTTCAGTATTATTTTGTTACGCTACAATGGTGCCCAGTTTTTGTAATCTGCTTCTTCGTTGCGCTTTATGATCACTGGTGGCGAACTTCGATGCCCAGTGGATGTAATATACCTTAAATCCTTTATTGTATAGTGTAGGTTTATTCTTAGTTACTATGCCGTAATTTCCTTATTGTATAGAGTAGGTTTGTTCTTAATTCCTACTAGTTACTTCCATCATTCGCTATCTAAAAAAAATTCAGATGTAGTCGACCAGGCCCAAACTTACACCGGCCTATATTTTAGTTGGGCCTTTTGTCGACCTAGCGCTTAGTTTGGACTAGGTAGGCGTTGGGCCATTAACAGGCTGAATATTGTACTGGCCTGGTACGGCCGAGATGAAACCACGGGCCTTTAGCAGGCCAAAATGCATGTTGGGCCTCAATTTTCACTAGTCGTCGACGGGCCTTCAGCAGGCCAAAATGTAGACCGGGCCATTTTGGGCCCAGTTAGCTCACGGGCCGTTACCAGGCTGAAACATATCTCGGGCCTTAGTTGGCCCACTGATATCATGGGCCTTTAAGAGGCCGAAAGCTTAGTACAGGCATCAACGGGCCGAATTACGCGACAGGACTTTAACAGGCCCAAAGTCATGTTGGGCTTAACTGTTGCCACCTTTAGGACAGGCCATTAGTGGGCCCGATGTCCCATCGGACCATATATGGCCCATGGGCAGCACGGGCCATTCCCAGGCCGAAAGTCACACCGGGCTGAAATGGGCCCATGTCTACATCAGGCCTCTAACAGGTCGAGAGTCATTGGGCTATAGTTGGGTCCAAATATTTGGCGAACAATTAATGGGCCAGATCTGGCTTCGGTCCGCAAATGGGCCCAAATATTGGGCGAACAACTAACGGGCCAGATCTAGCTTCGGGCCGTAAATGGGCCTTTATTAAGCAGGTCATTATTGGGCTGGCCCACTAGTACCTGATTAAGTACTACGGGCCTTTGACTAGGCCGGCCTTTTTAACCTATATGGGCCTCTGTTGGGCCCAACCACGTGTCGACGTATCATAGGCATGTCTCCTCCAATGGACGGGCAACATCTGGCCCACTAACGAGCTGACAGGTGTTCCCTTCTACCAATCAGAATTTTACACGTGGAAATTTCCCATTGGTTCGGGCTGTTAACGGGTTATCGGATCCAAAATCCGCCCCGATAGCTTAACGGCATTCCGTTACGGTGGATGCCACGTGTCGGTCACCCTTTGACGAAAGCACTTCTGTGACGCGTGATTTATCGTCATGGAAGTGGACACTTCCGTGATGATAATTTTGGTAATGTCATGGAACACTTCTACGACAGCACAGGTATGACTATCTTGATTCTATCATAAAATCGTCATGGATGTACATGCATGACAAAAAATGCGACCTACTGTGACAAACATGTATCATCACAGAAGTGCATTTTTTTTGTAGTGAAACACACCGCAAAAGAGTATTACATCAGATAGATCTCCAATAACATTGAGGAGAACATGGTATTGAGAATCAAATAGAGAGAAGAAGCCATCTAGCTACTAGCTATGGACCCGTAGGTCTGTGGTAAACTACTCATGCTTCATCGGTAGGGCAATAGGGTTGATGTAGAAGCCCTCCGTGATCGAAGCCCCCTCCAGCAAAGTACCGGAAAAGGCCTCCAGATGGGATATAACTAGGTCAGAGACCTGTGGCGGTGGAAAAGTATTTTCATGGATGCTTCTAAGGGTTCTAGAATATATGTGAATATATAAGACGAAGAGGTTGGTGAGGGGATCCCCGAGGGGGCCACAAGGCAGGGGTCGCCCCCCTAGGGCGCGCCCTCCACCATTGTCGCCGCCTCATGGCTCTTCTGGCTTGGACTCCAAGTCCTCTGGGTGTTCCGGTCCAAGAGAAATCATTGTGAAGCTTTATTCTGTTTGGACTCCATCTGGTATTCCTTTTCCGTGAAACTCAAAAACAAGGAAAAAACAGAAACTAGCACTGGGCTCTAGGTTAATAAGTTAGTCCCAAAAATAATATAAAATAGCATAATAATGCATATAAAACATCCAAAACAGATAATATAATAGCATGGAACAGTCAAAAATCATAGATACATTGGAGACGTATCAAGCATCCCCAAGCTTAATTCTTGCTCGTCCTCGAGTAGGTAAATGACAAAAAACAGAATTTATGATATGGAATTCTACCTTTATCCATGTAATTTTCTTCATTGTGGCATGAATGTTCAGATCCATAAGATTCAAATCAAAAGTTTAATATTGACATAAAAATAGTAATACTTCAAGCATTCTAATAAAGCAATCATGTCTTCTCAAAATAACATGGCCAAAGAAAGTTATCTCTACAAAATCATATAGTATGGCTATGCTCCATCTTCATCACACAAAGTATTGAATTATGCACAACCCCAGTTTTAGCCAAAGCAATTGTTTCATACTTTAGTATTCTCAAACTTTTTCAACTTTCACACAATACATGAGCGTGAGCCATGGATATAACACTATACATGGAATAGAATATGGTGGTTCTGGAGAAGACAAAAAGAAGGAGATATTCTCACATCAACTAGGCATATCAACAGGCTATGGAGATGCCCATAAATAGATATCAATGTGAGTGAGTAGGGATTGCCATGCAATGGATGCACTAGAGCTATAGTTTATGAAAGATCAAAAGAAAATTAAGTGGGTCTGCATCCAACTTCCTTTCTCACAAAGACCTAGGGAAATTTGAGGAAGACCATCATTGGAATATACAAGCCAAGTTCTATAATGAAAAATTCCCACTAGTATATGAAAGTGACAACATAGGAGACTCTCTCATTTTTTTGTGGGATTCTTTGGCATCTTTTTTTATTTAGGCTTCTTTGGCCTCTTTTATTTTTCATAAAGTCCGGAGACTCATCCCAACTTGTGAGGGAATCATAGATTCCATCATCCTTTCCTCACATGGGACAATGCTCTAATAATGATGATCATCACACTTTTAATTAATTACAACTCAATAATTACAAGTCGAAACTTAGAACAAAATATGACTCTATATGAATGCCTCTGGTGGTGTACCGGGATGTGCAACGATTTAGTGTAGCAAATGACATCAAAAAATGGACAAGCCATGTAAACATCATGCTATCTTTCTTACAATCATGCAAATCAATATGACAATGATGGAGCCTGTCATAATAAAATTTAACGGTGGAAGTTGCATGGAAATATATCTCGGAATGGCTATGGAAATGCCATAACAGGTAGGTATGGTGCCTATTTTGAGGAAGGTATATAGTGGGTGTAATGCACCGGCAAAAGTTGCGCGGTACTAGAAAGGCTAGCAATGATGGAAGGGTGAGAGTGTGTATAATCCATGGACTCAACATTAGTCATAAAGAACTCACATACTTATTGCAAAAGTATATTAGCTATCGAATCAAAGTACTTCATGCATGCTCATAGGGGAAGGGTTGGGAGCAGTTAACCATCGCACGATCCCGACCTCCACACAAAGGATGACAATCAATAAATAAATCATGCTCCGACTTCATCACATAACGGTTCACCATACGCGCATGCTATGGGAATCACAAACTTTAACACAAGTATTTCTACCAATCCACAATTACTCACTAGCATGACTCTAATATCACCATCTTTATATCTCAAAACAATCATAAGGAATCAAACTTCTCATACTATTCAATGCACTTTATATGAAAGTTTTTATTGTATCTCTCTTGGATGCCCATCATATTAGGACTAAATTCATAACCAAAGCAGATTACCATGTTGTTTAGATAGACTCTTAAAATAATATAAGTGAAGCAAGAGAGTTCAACAATTTCTATAAAATAAAGCCACGGCCGTGCTCTAAAAAGATATAAGTGAAGCACTAGAGCAAAATTGCCTAGCTCAAAAGATATAAGTGAAGCACATAGAGTATTCTAATAAATCATGCTGCATGCATGTCCCTCTAAAAAGGTGTGTACATCAAGGATGATTGTGGTAAACTAAAAAGCAAAGACTCATATCATACAAGACGCTCCAAGCAAAACACATATCATGCGGTGAATAAAAAATATAGCCTCAAGTAAATTTACCGATAGACGAAGACGAAAGAGGGGATGCCTTCTGATGCCTTCTGGGACACAAGAGACTCTTTGTTTTGCAGGGTTTTTTGAGAGAGACCATCTTCATCCTACGCCTACCACGGATTGATAAACCTTAGGTCATCCACTTGAGGGAAATTTGCTACTGTCCTATAAACCTCTGCACTTGGAGGCCAACAACGTCTACAAGAATAAGGTTGCGTAGTAGACGTCAAGCTTTTTTCTGGCGCCATTGCCGGGGAGGTTAGTGCTTGAAGGTATATCTTTGGATCTTGCAATTGAATCTTTTAGTTTCTTGTTTTATCACAGTTTAGCCTATAAAAGAAAACTACAAAAAAATTGGATTTGAGGGTGCCTCATATGCTTCATCTTTTTAATGTCTTTCGTGAAAATGATGGAAAGGAAAATTGTGCTCAAGTGCTAGAGGAAGAATGCATTAAAATGTTTGGCACTAAATCTTTGAATGATGAGCATGATTGCAATGTTGTTAGTATGAATTTTTTGAATAACCATGATGCTAATGATATGAAAAGCCACAGCTTGGGGATGCTATGTTTGACGAAGATGATATTTTTAGTACCCCAAGTTTTGATTAGAAAATATACTATGATGATAGCATGTCCCCTATTTATGATGATTATATTGATGAAAGTGGGTTTGGAAGAGTGTCAACTTTAGGTAGTTTGATCCAACTATTTTGGAGGATGTTGAATCTTATGGTTATATTGATGAAAGTGAATTTGGAGAGGTCATGACTTTATTTAGTGATGAATTCACTATTTCGGAAGAGGTTCCAATTGATTATGAGAACAAAGTTGCTATCTATGATGATTATTGTGATGACATGTATGATATAAAGAATAATGATAACCATGAAACTTGTTATCTTGATTTTAATTTTCAATTGGATTATGCCTCACATGATAGTTATTTTGTTGAATTTGCTCCCACTACTATTCATGAGAAGAATTTTTCTTATGTGGAGAGTAGTAAATTATCTATGCGTGTGCATCATGAAAATAATGCTTTATGTGATGGTTATATTGTTGAATTCATTCATGATTCTACTGAAAATTATTATGAAGGAGGAATATATGCTTGTAGGAATTGCAATAATATCAAGTTTCCTCTCTATGTGTTTAAAATCTTGAAACTATGCTTGTTTTGCCTTCCTATGCTAGTTGATTCTTGTTCACATAAGTTGTTTGCTCACAAAATCCCTAGGCATAGGAAGTGGGTTAGACATAAATGTGCTAGTCATATTCTTCATGATGCTCCCATTATGTTTCAATTCTTATCTTTTATGTGAGCATCATTGACATCATCATGCCTAGCTAGAAAGGCATTAAATAAAATCGCTTGTTGGGAGACAACCCAATATTTACCCTTACTATTTTTGTGTGTTCACACGATTAAGATACTGTAGTAATCATGTTTTATAGCTGTTGTTTCAATAAAATGCCAAGTAAGACCTTTGGGATAGTTTACGGTGATAGTTGTGTTGATCCTGCTGAAAATCAGAAACTTTTGCGCCCAGTAAATTAGTTTTAATAATTCACAGAAACGTGATTTTGATCTGATTCTTTTTGCTCTGAATTGGTACAAAAATTTCTCAGGCTTTCCTAATTGCTCTGAAGTTTTGGAGTTACATAAGTATTCGAGAGTTACAGATTACTACAGACTGTTCTGTTTTTAACAGATTCTGTTTTCATTGTGTTGTCTGCTTATTTTGATGAATCTATGAGTAGTATCGGAGGGTACGAACCATATAGAAGTTGGAATACAGTAGATATAACACCTATATGAATTTAGAATGAGTTCACAACAGTACCAAAAGTGGTGATTTATTTTCTTATACTAATGGAGCTTATGAGTTTTCTGTTGAGTTTTGTGTTGTGAAGTTTTCAAGTTTTGGGTAAAGATTCGATGTACTATGGAATAAGGAGTGGCAAGAGCCTAAGCTAGGGGATGCCCAAGACACCCTAAGGTAATATTCAAAGACAACCAAGAGCCTAAGTTTGGGGATGCCCCGGATAGCATCCCCTCTTTCGTCTTCGTTCATCCGTAACTTTACTTGGAGCTATATTTTTATTCACCACATGATATGTGTTTTGCTTGGAGCGTCATGTCATCTTATTTCGTTTTGCTTGCTGTTTGAATAAAATACCAAGATCTGAAATTCTTAAATGTTAGAGGGTCTTCACATAGTTGCATAATTATTCGACTACTCATTGATCTTCACTTATATCTTTCAGAGTAGTTTGTCATTTGCTCTAGTGCATCACTATTATCTTTTTAGAGCACGGCGGTGGTTTTATTTTGAAGAAATGGATGAACTCTCATGCTTCACTTATATTAATTTTAGAGTCCATGGTAATTTGCTTAGGTTATGAATTTAGTCCTAATATGACAGGCATCCAAAAGAGATATAATAAAAACTTTCATATAAAGTCCATTGAATACTATTAGAAGTTTGATTCTTTATGATTGTTTTGAGATATGAAGATGGTGATATTAGAGTCATGCTAGTGGAGTAGTTGTGAATTTGAGAGATACTTGTGTTAAAGTTTGTGATTCCCGTAGCATGCACGTATGGTAAACTGTTATGTGATGAAGTCGGAGTATGATTTATTTATTGATTGTCTTCCTTATGAGTGGTGGTCGGGGACGAGCGATGGTCTGTTCCTACCAATCTATCCCCTTAGGAGCATGCGCGTAGTACTTCGTTTCGATAACTAACAGATTTTTGCAATAAGTATGTGAGTTCTTTCTGACTAATGTTGAGTCCATGGATTATACACACTCTCACCCTTCCACCATTGCTAGCCTCTCTTGTACTGCGCAACTTTCACCGGTACCATACACCCACCATATACCTTCCTCAAAACAACCACCATACCTACCTATTATGGCATTTCCGTAGCCATTCCGAGATATATTGCCATGCAACTTTCCACCGTTCTGTTTATTATGACACGCTCCACCATTGTCATATTGCTTTGCATGCTCATGTAGTTGACATCGTATTTGTGGCAAAGCCACCGTTCATAATTCTTTCATACATGTCACTCTTGATTCATTGCACATCCCGGTACACCGCCGGAGGCATTCATATAGAGTCATATTTTGTTCTAAGTATCGAGTTGTAATTCTTGAGTTGTAAAGTAAATAAAAGTGTGATCCCGTCAAAAAAAGTAAATAAAAGTGTGATAATCTTCATTATTAGAGCATTGTCCCAGTGAGGAAAGGATGATGGAGACTATGATTCCTCCACAAGTCGGGATGAGACTCCGGACGAAAAAAGAGGCCAAAAAAAGAGAAGGCCCAAATAAAAAAAATAAAAAAATGAGAGTAGAAGAGAGAAGGGACAATGTTACTATCCTTTTACCACACTTGTGCTTCAAAATAGCACCATGATCTTCATGATAGAGAGTCTCCTATTTTGTCACTTTCATATATACTAGTGGGAATCTTCATTATAGAACTTGGCTTGTATATTCCAATGATGGGCTTCCTCAAATTGCCCTAGGTCTTCGTGAGCAAGCGAGTTGGATGCACGCCCACTTAGTTTCTTTTTGAGCTTTCATACACTTATAGCTCTAGTGCATCCGTTGCTTGGCAATCCCTACTCACTCACATTGATATCTATTGATGAACATCTCCATAGCCCGTTGATATGCCTAGTTGATGTCAGGCTATCTCCTTTTTTTGTCTTCTCCAAAACCACCATTCTATTCCATCTATAGTGCTATGTCCATGGCTCACGCTCATGTATTGCGTGAAAGTTGAAAAAGTTTGAGAATACTAAAGTATGAAATAATTGCTTGGCTGAAACCGGGGTTGTGCATGATTTAAATATTTTGTGTGATGATGATAGAGCATAGCCAGGCTATATGATTTTGTAGGGATAACTTTCTTTGGCCATGTTATTTTGAGAAGACATAATTGCCTTGTTAGTATGCTTGAAGTATTATTGTTTCATGTCAATATTAAACTTTTGTTTTGAATCTTATGGGTCTGAATATTCTTGCCACAATAGAGAAGATTACATTGATAAATATGTTAGGTAACATTCCACATCAAAAAATTTGTTTTTATCATTTACCTACTCGAGGACAAGCAGGAATTAAGCTTGGGGATGCTTGATACGTCTCCAACGTATCTATAATTTTTGATTGTTCGATGCTATTATATTATCCATATTAGATGTTTTATATGCATTTATATGCTATTTTATATGATTTTTGGGACTAACCTATTAACCTAGAGCCCAGTGCCAGTTTCTATCTTTTCCTTGTTTTTGAGTTATACATAAAAGAAATGCCAAACGGAGTCCAATTGACCTGCCAATTTTTGTGGATTTTTTATGGACCAAAAGAAGCCCCCGAAGTGAAAGAGTTGGGCCAGAAGAGTCCCGAGCCATCCACGAGGGTGGAGGCCGCGCCCTAGCCCCTCGGCGCGCCCCCTATCTCGTGGATGACTCGGAGACCCCCCCTGACGTGAGACCGACGCCAAAAATTCCTATAAATACAGAAACCCCCGAAAAGAAACCTAGATCGGGAGTTCTGCCGCCGCAAGCCTCTATAGCCACGAAAAACCAATTGAGACCCTGTTCCGGCACCCTGCCGGAGGGGGGTCCATCACCAGTGGCCTTCTTCATTATCCCGACGCTCTCCATGACGAGGAGGGAGTAGCTCACCCTCGGGGCTGAGGGTATGTACTAGTAGCTATGTGTTTGATCTCTCTCTCTCTCTCTCTCTCTCTCTCTCTCTCTCTCTCGTGTTCTTGATGTGGCACGATCTTGATGTACCGTGAGCTTTGCTATTATAGTTGGATCTTATGATGTTTCTCCCCCTCTACCTTCTTGTAATGGATTGAGTTTTCCCTTTGAAGTTATCTTATCGGATTGAGTCTTTAAGGATTTGAGAACACTTGATGTATGTCTTGCGTGGGATACATGTGGTGACAATGGGGTATTCTATTGATCCACTTGATGTATGTTTTGGTGATCAACTTGCGGGTTCCGTGACCTTGGGAATCTATGCATAGGGGTTGGCACACATTTTCGTCTTGCCTCTCCGGTAGAAACTTTGGGGCACTCTTTGAGGTTCTTTGTGTTGGTTGAATAGATGAATCTGAGATTGTGTGATGCATATCGTATAACCAAACCCGTGGATACTTGAGGTGACATTGGAGTATCTGGGTGACATTAGGGTTTTGGTTGATCTGTGTCTTAAGGTGTTATTTTCTACGAATTCTAGGGCTGTTTGTGACACTTATAGGAATAGCCCAATTGATTGACCGGAAAGAATAACTTTGAGGTGGTTTCGTACTCTATAATAATCTCTTCGTTTGTTCTCCGCTATTAGTGACTTTGGAGTGACTCTTTGTTGCACGTTGAGGGATTGTTATATGATCCAATTATGTTATTATTGTTGAGAGAATTTGCACTAGTGAAAGTATGACCCCTAGGCCTTGTTCCGAATCATTGCAATACCGTTTCCGCTCACTTTTACCACTTGCTACCTTGCTGTTTTTATAATTTCAGATTACAAAAACCTATATCTATCATCCATATTGCACTTGTATCACCATCTCTTCGCCGAACTAGTGCACCTATACAATTTACCATTGTATTTGGTGTGTTGGGGACACAAGAGACTCTTTGTTATTTGGTTGCATGGTTGTTTGGGAGAGACCATCTTTATCCTACGCCTCCCACGGATTGATAAACCTTAGGTCATCCACTTGAGGGAAATTTGCTACTGTCCTACGAATCTCTGCACTTGGAACCCAACGACGACTACAAGAAGAAGGTTGCGTAGTAGACATCACTCTCTTCGGAGCCGGATATGTTGATTTGGCGATGGAGCACGTCTGGCTCGTATTGGACTAGCTCCTTCTACCTCGCGCTCTTCCAGGGCTTGACCCACACCCCACACTGGGAGTTGACATGGAAGTCCTGGGCTCCCCTTCGGATCAAGTTTTTTGCCTGGCTGGCTGCTGGACCGTAGCACGCTTAGCGAGACATGGGCTCCCTCATGAACCACTCTGTCGTCTATGTGATCAGGAGCACGAGACCATGCACCACTTGCTCATCGGCTGCTCCTTCTCCCGTCAAGTGTGGTGCGACTTGCTGGCCTGGTGCTCATTCCCTCGCCTCCTCCATCGCCGACAGACGACTTCTTGCAGTGGTGGCACTCGCTGCATACGACCACCCCTGCGCCGTCTCACAAAGGGCTTTCCTCCATGATCATCCTCGTTGCTTGGTCTATATGGAATCACCGCAACGACTGTGTTTTCGATGGGAAGCAACCTTCCATTCATCGCTTCTCCAACTTCATCAAGGAAGAGGCCAGAGCTTGGGCCATCGGACTCGCCAATGTTTTGTCGTAGCTGTTCTAGAGCCTTCTTTGGGCTGAGCAACCCAAGTTTCTGTCTACTCGCGTTGACGTAGGCGCCATCCGAGTGTACGCCCTGCATCACCCCCTCCCCCTCACTTTTACTCTTGTACAAAAACCTTCTTCATATCAATGAATGATACCCAAGCTGGTGCGTATTCGCGAAAAAAAAAAGCTATTGTGACAAAATATAGCAACGAACCAAAAGCGAATTTTGCAGGACATGAAGAACAATGCATCTATCATTCTATCATCTTCCTCTTCCAATTTTGTTACAACAAATTGCACAGGGAAAGTAACAATAAGTTGCTCTATATGGTGCTACAAGTGAACAAAATTACCTTGCTTTCACTACAACATACATACATATACTCAACGAGAAAGAAACAATGTAACGACGAACCAAAGTCGAATCAGTCCCTATCATTGATAGTCGGCTTCGCCGCCGGTGGTAATCCCGGCCTGCTGCTGGATGACGAGGATGGACACTTTGGACGCGAACTCCGCGGTGGCGAGCATGTCACCGAGCACGCCGAGCTCCGGGCACTCGCTCCACTCCGAGAGGCCGCTTGTGAGCGCCGACCCCTCGACGTCCCTGTCCTCCCCTCTCCGTCCGACGATGACCAGGTCGAACTTGTCGCTCATGGACCTCACCACCGACGCCGTCCCCTCCCCGTCCTCCACCGTCTTCTCCACGTACACCACCCTCTCGTCCTCCCTGTACCTTTGCCAGAACTCCTGGAGCACCTCCTCGTCCCTCACCTCGTCGTGCCCGCCCATCCCAACCCAGTTCCGCAGCTTGATCCGCACCACCGTCACCGACGTCCCCCCGCTCTCCGGCATCCTCGCCGCGTACGCCAGCGCCTCCCGGTCGTCGGGTCCCCCCAGGAAGTAGAGGGCCACCCTCTGGAGCAGGTTCCTGTTGGACGCCGTCGCGCACGCAGACCCGGACGCAAGGCCGTGGTCCACGAGGATGGCGACGGAGCAGGGCGCGTACTGGAGCACGGCGCGGTTGGCGGAGCGGACGGCGGAGTTGGCCGTGCTGCGCGCCCCGTCGGAGGACTTGTGGAACGGGAGGAGGATGAGGTTGGCCTTCCGGCTGTGCGCTAGCGAGCACACGTCATGGTGCATGGAGCTGTAGGGAGACTGGGCGACGTAGGGGCTCACCGTCACCGCCCCCGGCGCCGCCTGCTGCTCGAAGTGGCGGAACGCGTTCACGATGCGGTCCGACGGCGATGACGCGGTGGACGACTTCTTGTGGGGCTTGAGCACGGAGGCGGCGCGGCCGACGAGCTCCGTGAGGTGGAGCACGATGAGGGAGACGGGGAAGTCGTGGTTCGCGCCGGAGGCCTCGAGGAGGTCGATGAGCGGCGCGGCGTGGTCCTCCGTGTAGAGGCAGGCCATCACACGGAGCTCCGCGTTGGGCCGAGCGCCCTCCATGGTCCGCCGCTTGGCCCTTGCGAACCTCCCTGTCGGGTCGTAGAGGAGCTTGATGAGCGGCGTGGCCGCCGCCGTGATGAGCACCATGGACAACGTCAGCGTCGAGTAGTGCTCGGCAGTGGCCTTCATGGTGTCTCCCCAGTTGTTGATGGCGGCCACCTCCACGATGCCCCGGATGTTGAGCATGAGCGCCAGAGCCGTGGCCTCTCCGATCGGCATGGCGAAGAAGAGCCCCGCGGCTATGCAGCCCACCATCTTGCCGGCGACGCATAGGGCCACGAACAGCTCCAGCGCGCACCATTTCTCCTCGTGCCCGCCCAGCTCTGAGAAGTCTGTGCGGTAGCCGGCGAGCGCCATATACACGGGGAGGAAGAGCGCGATGAAGAAGGAGTCGAGCCGCTCCGTCATGGTGGCGCCAATCGGCATGCCACCGGGGATCGCGAGCCCCAGCATCATCGGCCCGATCATGTACTTGAACCCAATCACATCCGTCACCAGCGCCGACAGGAGCGCCGCGATCACCACGACGACGAAGGAACCCTCCGATAGGAGGTCACCCGCCGGGGTGCGCTTGTAGGCGATGTAGCGTCCGGCGGGGCGTGCCACGAAGGCGACGAAGAAGACGAAGCCGACGAAGGAGGCCAGGATCTTGGTGGTGAATGCCGGCGACTTGGCCTCCGTGACGAGGAACGCCGCGGCGAAGCAGGCTCGGAGGAACCAGGAGGTGACGTCGGTGATGAGGGACGCGGTGAGCGCGATGCGACCGAGCTCGGAGTTGAGGAGGTCGAGCTCGGCGAGCGCGTCGGCGATGACGGGAAAGGAGGAGAGCGAGAGGCGGACGGCGATCTCGGTGATGAGCGACGAGCCGCGAAGGTCGGCGGGGAGGGTTGGCTGTAGCATGTGGAACACCGGCAGCGTGATGGCGAGCGGGACGACGGAGCCAGCGAGGCCAACGGCGACGGCGCGGCCGCTGGGGCGGCGGAGCAGGCTCATGTCCGTCTTGACGCCCATGGAAAACAAGAAGAGGATTAGCGCGACGAGCGAGACGCTCTCGAGGATGTAGGTGCCGCGCTCGGAGAAGAGGGCGCCGCGGAGCTCATGGTTGCGGCCGAGCACGGAGGGGCCGAGGAGGATGCCGACGAGCATGTGGGTGACGAAGCGGGACTGGCCGAGGCGGCGGAGCACGTGGTGGGCGGCGGCGGAGAGCAGGAGGATGAGGGAGACCTGGATGAGGAGGAGCGGGAGCGAGAAGCGCAGCGGCTGGTCCCCCAAGAACATGCCCTGCGAGTTCACCAGGTTGTTGTCATAGCACGCCGCCGCCACGGGCTTCACCGTCGCCGTGGCATCGGCCGCTGCCTTGGCCGCGGCGGCTGTCACGTTCACGGCGGCGTCCGTGTCCATCGTGCCTTGATGAGCTCCGGGCTAGCAACGCATGCAAATGCAATGGAGTGGTGGTGACTTCATGCATGCATGGATGGTGGTCCTCTTCTTGTTTGGCTGAGCTCGAGCAGGGTGAGAGCTATTCTTAGCCGTGTGGACGGGAGGGAGAGTAGAGGAAGAGATTGACTCT
>NC_041389.1:291082829-291117227 GCF_002162155.2 Triticum dicoccoides
TTTTCACCAAAGCTTGTACAGTAGGACCAACTTTGCCCATCATAAAAACTTGATTCCTACATAGCCCAAGTATTGGGAGGGTGGCATCTAACCAATCACATACCTTAACTTCCAAAAGGTTTTCCTTCCCTCTTGACCAATTCCTTTGGCAAACATAAACCCCATTCCAACTACATTATGAGAACCAAATAGCAAGGGGGTCGACGATTGAAGGAATTGTTTGAGCTGCCACATAACGAAACCGCCAGTTGTCACGAATATCTCCATTTTCCATTTCAATTGGAAAATGCAGTCAGATGTCACAATATTTTAATTCAAATCTTGACCTTTATGACACAAATATTTCACCAACATTTCAAACTCATTGTTTTCAAATTCGCAAATTCAAACTAGAACACAACATATTATCCAAATGAAGCAAATATTCCAAATAAAATGATGAAAAGATCCTACGGAGCCCTGTCGTTGCACCACCCTCCATCAACTTCTGTCATGGCATCTACATTGGGTGCTCTCATGTACTCCTCTTCAAAGAACTAATCACACCCTTGTAAATTTCTTCACACGGATGATGACAAGATCTTCACCAATGCGGGCATATTCATCTGCATACCTTTTTTTTATCCTAATATTCATCTGCATATTTTTATTTAAAAGGGGCATTTTATTACTTAAAAGATTTAAGCATTACACCCGGCCTTTGCATAACTAAGATACACACAGCCAACAAGATTCTCTCACACAAACAAAAAAAAGGTGAAACATAAAGAGACATGTAGAGTTTGTATAACGTCTAAATCGGAAGGGGGGCAATCCTAAGATCATGCTTCCACCTATGTTGGGTAAAAGTATCCCTCGTCGTAGCCTCCAATCGTGTAACGTGGGATTTATGTAGGCCGCAGAATCTTTTTTTAATACTGCGTTGGCGGGGTATTGAACTCAAGACTTCCTTGCTCTGATACTATATTAAGTTCATGCTTCAGTCAACTCATCCAAAAATCCAGACTAGTGAAAAGAAACGGGCAATATATTTCAACACACACCTCCAAATTGCACTTACCCGAAACTCCATATGCATTGCCATGACACACTTCTGAATTGCACTTGCGCCATGTTGTCGAATTGCATTCGTCTTCTGATGGAATATATACCATCATGCTATTCAACAACAATTACTATGCTTATAAAATTCTCTGCCGACATTATGAAACGTCTCCAAACATGATACCAATGCTAACATACATCACGTGGATTTAAGATTTAGCGATAGGCATCTCTCGAGCGATGCTACACTTACAGGCAAATTTTTACAGATTTGAGCTTACGGACAAAGATGGCATTATCAAATTGGAGGGAGTAGGGCCCCACCCCGGGAATTCAGGGGGGTGGGATGGATTAGCCACTGCCAGCTCCGTCCGTATGCTTGTTTCCGTAAGTGAAGCAATTTCGGCATCACACACATGAATTGTTCACAAGGTCCAGAAGTGCATGAATTGTTTAAGTCTACAAAAGCTGGCTGTAGCAGAAGGGTGGGATGGGAGAGCAGAGGCGACGAAGAAAGAGGAGATCAGTGCTCAATCGATCAGGGGCATGGTGTGTTGAGTGTACGATGACAACAAGGGCAGCAGAAGGCAAGACAACATGGCGATGGGAGAGGAAGCACTGCGCTCGATCGGCCCGACGATGTCCATGCGACCGATCGGGAAAGGATTAGGGGAGACGAACCACCAAATTATGAGAATCAATTAGCAAGGGGGTGGACGGTTGAAAGAATTGCTCGAGCTGCCCCCGTAAGGCTACTCATAGTGGGAAATATCGTATACTAATATCATATGCTTGATACTAGTATATGATACTATCTTCGTAGTACATAATATCATAAAGTAGTATCATAGCTGACCATATTTATTGTTATGCATGACATAAAATAGCATAACATTTAACATGATACAGTACCTATCTATGTTACTATAAACCTCTCTTTCTTCTTTAATTGTGTGCCACATAAGCATGTTTGCTAGTCCCAAGTGCATGTTACCAGTTATGTTACCCCACTATGGCCAGCCTAATGAAACCACTAGTACTCGCAAATATCCAAAACATTAACGTACGCATCATGGGCGCCCGTTCGCGCGTTCCACGTCATCACAGTTGCGCAAAAAAAGGCGTTAGCGATTGGCAGAGAGAGAGAAAAGGGGATCGGGGGGTCAAGCGAGAATTTATTCCTTTTGCTCTTCCTCCACACGCAACCTTCTCTCCTCTCTTCTCCTTAGAAACAGTGCCACCGCCCGCGACTCAACCCGCCCAACTCCGCCTATGACTCAGCCCGCGTCTCCATGGCGTTTGGTTCCGCCACGCCCCACCGTCTCCTCTCTGGTCTGCCCGTGGCGGCCGTCGTGTCTGGTCCTGTGACGTGCCGATCCGGCGGCACCGCGGCCGGGTGCGATCTGGAAAACCAGCGGGCGGTGGTGCACGGTATGGGCGGCGGCGACCTGTGCGTCCCCGGTGCTGCACTGATGCCTCCTTCCTCCGTCTCCCAGGTCCAAGGAGACTCTCTCATAGCCAATCTCCAGCCCTTCCTCCTTGATCGACTCTCTCCTCCTCTGTAGAAGTAGCACATTGTCGCTCTCAAAGTGGTCGACGCCGACGAGGACTCGGTCATGTTGTATCGACGGCGAGTGGGGGTAGCCATCTCGAGCCGTCTCAACAGCGGTTGCTGGAACTCGACGTTGGCGATTGATACGTCTCCAACGTATCCATAATTTTTGATTGCTCCATGCTACTTTATCTACTGTTTTGGACTATATTGGGCTTTATTTTCCACTTTTATATTATTTTTGGGACTAACCTATTAACCGGAGGCCCAGCCCAGAATTGTTGTTTTTTGCCTATTCCAGTGTTTCAAAGAAACGGAATATCAAACGGAGTCCAAACGGAATGAAACCTTCGGGAACGTGATTTTCTCACCGAACGTGATCCAAGAGACTTGGACCCTACTGCAAGAAGTGCCAGAGGCGGTCACGAGGGTGGAGGGCGCCCCCCCTGGGCGTGCCCCCCTACCTCGTGGGCCCCCTGTTGCTCCACCGACGTACTCCTTCCTCCTATATATACCTACGTACCCCCGACAGATCAGAGAGGGAGCCAAAAACCTAATTCCACCGCCGTAACCTTCTGTATCCACGAGATCCCATCTCGGGGCCTGTTCCGGAGCTCCGCCGGAGGGGGCATCTACCACGGAGGGCTTCTACATCAACACCATAGCCTCTTCGATAAAGTGTGAGTAGTTTACTTCAGACCTTCGGGTCCATAGCTAGTAGCTAGATGGCTTCTTCTCTCTTTTTGGATCTCAATACAATGTTCTCCCCCTCTCTTGTGGAGATCTATTCGATGTAATCTTCTTTTTGCGGTGTGTTTGTTGAGACCGATGAATTGTGGGTTTATGATCCAGTATTATCTATGGAAATATTTGAATCTTCTCTGAATTCTTTTATGTATGATTGAGTTATCTTTGCAAGTTTCTTCGAATTATCCGTTTGGTTTGGCCAACTAGATTGGTAGTTCTTGCAATGGGAGAAGTGCTTAGCTTTGGGTTCAATCTTGAGGTGTCCTTACCCAGTGACAGAAAGGGTTGCAAGGCACGTATTGTATTGTTGCCATCGAGGATAACAAGATGGGGTTTTTATCATATTGCATGAATTTATCCCTCTACATCATGTCATCTTGCTTAAGGCGTTACTCTATTTTTAACTTAATACTCTAGATGCATGCTGGATAGCGGTCGATGAGTGGAGTAATAGTAGTAGATGCAGAATCGTTTCGATCTACTTGTCTCGGACGTGATGCCTATATACATGATCATTACCTAGATATATTCATAACTATGCTCAATTCTGTCAATTGCTCAACAGTAATTTGTTCACCCACCGTAGAATATCTATGCTCTCGAGAGAAGCCACTAGTGAAACCTATGGCCCCCGGGTCTATTCTCATCATATCAATCTCTATCGCTTTATTTACTTGCTTGTTTTTACTTTGCCTTTTACTTTTCACTTTGCATCTATCTATCAAAAATACCAAAAATATTATTTATCATCTCTATCAGATCTCACTCTCGTAAGTGACCGTGAAGGGATTGACAACCCCTAATCGCGTTGGTTGCGAGTAGCTATCGTTTTGTGTAGGTACGAGGGACTTGTGTGTGGTCTCCTACTGGATTGATACCTTGGTTCTCAAAAACTGAGGGAAATACTTACGCTACTTTACTGCATCATGCTCTCCTCTTCGGGGAAAACCAACGCAGTGCTCAAGAGGTAGCAGCGATGAGTCCGGGGTGGCCCGCTCAAGGCTTTCAGCCGGAGATCCTCGGGTCGCTCGCGTCGTTGCTACCCTCTGCCTCTCTCGCACACATCACTCGCACCATCGCTACACTCTCCATTCTCTTCTCGTGCTTTTCCATTGTCCCGACGGTGACCTACAGTGCTGCTAAATGGCTATGACGCAATCTGTGGCGTCCCCCAGTCCCTTCTCCCCTGCAGCAGCCTTGACAATATGGTCTTCCTCCTCTCCCAGTCCCCTAATTTCTAGGCTTTTGAAATTGGCTCAATAGCTAATTCACGGCCCATAACTTTGTGTATGTAAAATGACAAGTTGCTACTGAATTAAAATTCTACCAGTTGAATGCCCAATGACCATCTGAAAGGTTATACTTCACCACTGCAGATCTAATTGCATTGTTATAGTTCAGATTAAGGATGGAATTAAGCAAGTCCAAATTTTGTTACAATATCTATTGTAATTGTTTACCTTTGTTCTATCTATGTGTTTCTATGGCACTTCAGAATGCTCATACCTCGTATCTTTTATGACAAATCTAGATGCCTAGATGAGGATACAATTGTTGTTCTGCCATCAGATGTAATGTATGCATTATGCGAAGCCTGCATGGGCAACAACAGAGTGCATTGGGTATTGGGTAGCAGAGTTCATAAAACATTTGTACTGAACCTGAACATGCAGTGGTTGTTTACTAAATTTTTAGTTGTAACAATAAGTAGGATAAGATGCAAATGTGCTCTCTGACACTACAACCGGATCAACCTCCTAAAAGTGAAAGTGACACTGGGTTCAAGATGTAAGATAGTGTGGTAGTCAACCAGGATAAGAGGTGCAGATCGTAAGTGACCAATTGTGTATTGACTAAGCTACTCTCTGATGACCCACAAGTATAGGGGATCTATCTTAATCCTTTCGATAAGTAAGAGTGTCGAACCCAACGAGGAGCAGAAGGAAATGAAAAGCAGTTTTCGGTAAGGTATTCTTTGCAAGCACTAAAATTATCGGTAACAGATAGTTTTGTGATAAGATAATTCATAATGGGTAACAAGTAACAAAGGTAAACAAGGTGCAGCAAGGTGGCCCAATCCTTTTTGTAGCAAAGGACAAGTGTCGGTGTCAAAACCGGCGGATCTCGGGTAGGGGGTCCCGAACTGTGCGTCTAGGCGGATGGTAACAGGAGACAAGGGACACGATGTTTTACCCAGGTTCGGGCCCTCTTGATGGAGGTAAAACCCTACGTCCTGCTTGATTAATATTGATGATGTGTGTAACAAGAGTAGATCTACCACGAGATCAAGGAGGCTAAACCCTAGAAGCTAGCCTATGGTATGATTGTTGTTCGTCCTAAGGACTAAAGCCATCCGGTTTATATAGACACCGGAGAGGGCTAGGGTTACACAGAGTCGGTTACAATGGTAGGAGATCTACATATCCGTATCGCTAAGCTTGCCTTCCACACCAAGGAAAGTCCCATCCGGACACGGGACGACGTCTTCAATCTTGTATCTTCATAGTCTTGGAGTCCGGCTGATCATGATAGTTCGGCTGTCCGGACACCCCCTAGTCCGGGACTCCCTCAGTAGCCCCCGAACCAGGCTACAATGACGACGAGTCCGGTGCATATGTTGTCTTCGGCGTTTGCAAGGCAGGTTCTCCTTCATGTTTCATGTGTCTGTCGGATAGTGTCCGGTTTCTTCATAAATGTTGCGCTCCTTGGCTTCTACGTCCAATAATGGCCTTCTTCCACGTGTCGTACGAATGCGAAAAGCCAGGGTATTCTTACGTTTTACCCCCTAGCTGCGCGAATAAGCCGCCTATAAGAGAGGCGAGGATCCAGATCCAAATCACACCATCCTCCTTCCGCAAGTACTTATCGAGGCGCATCTGACGAAAAATCCATTCCAACATGGATAGTCGACGCGGCTCCTCTTCTCGCGCTCCCAGTCCTCAGCGAGGAGATTGGAGGAGATGCTCAGTCCCGCATAGCGAGTTAGTGACGCTCCAAACAGAGGGATACCTTCCCCCAGCCTTTATGGTTCCGGTTCGAGCCGGACTGGCCACCTACAAGGGTGGGAAGCAGGCGGAGAAAGCACCAATGACCTGGACAAACTCTTATATAAAGCAAAGCGCTCCCGAGGACAAACGGGAATTACTGTCAAGCTAGTTTTCATCATGCTCATATGATTCACGTTCGTTACTTTGATAATTTGATATGTGGGTGAACCGGTGCTTGGGTACTGCCCTTCCTTGGACAAGAATCCCACTTATGATTAACCCCTCTCGCAAGCATCCGCAACTACGAAAGAAGAATTAAGGTAAACCTAACCATAGCATGAAGCATATGGATCCAAATCAGCCCCTTACGAAGCAACGCATAAACTAGGGTTTATGCTTCTGTCACTCTAGCAACCCATCATCTACTCATTACTTCACAATCCCTTCCCCTAGGACCAAATCATGTTTAAGTGTCATGTAGTCGACGTTCACATAACACCACTAGAGGAGAGACAACATACATCTCATCAAAATATCGAAAGAATACCAAATTCACATGATTACTTATAACAAGACTTCTCCCATGTCCTCAAAAACAAACATAACTACTCACAAATCATATTCATGTTCATAATCAGAGGGATATTAATATGCATTAAGGATCTGAACATATGATCTTCGACCGAATAAACCAACTAGCATCAACTACAAGGAGTAATCAACACTACTAGCAAGCCACATGTACCAATATGAGGTTTTGAGACAAAGATTGGATACAAGAGATGAACTAGGGTTTGAGAGGAGATCGTGCTGGTGAAGATGTTGACGGAGATTGACCCCCTCTCAATGAGAGGATTGATGGTGATGATGATGGCGATGATTTCCCCCTCCCGGAGGGATGTTTCCCCGGTAGAACAACTTCGCCGGAGCCTAGATTGGTCCTACTCAGGTTCCGCCTCGAGACGGCAGCGCTTCATCCCGAAAGCTTCCTTATGATTTTTTTTCCAGGGCAAAAGACATCATATAGCAGAAGATAGGCATCGGGGGCCTGCCAGGTGGCCCACGAGGTAGGGGGGCACGCCCCCCACCCTCGTGGCTGGTGGGTGCCCCCCCTCTGGTGCTTTCTTCGCCCAATATTTTTAATATATTCCAAAACTGACTTTCATGGAGTTTCAGGACTTTTGGAGTTGTGCAGAATATGTCTCTAATATTTGCTCCTTTTCCAGCCCAGAATTCCAGCTGTCGGCATTCTCCCTCTTCATGTAAACCTTATAAAATAAGAGAGAAAAGGCATACGTATTGTGACATAATGTGTAGTAACATCCCATAATGTAATAAATGTTGATATAAAAGCATGATGCAAAATGGACGTATCAACTCCCCCAAGCTTAGACCTCGCTTGTCCTCAAGCGAAAGCCGATATCGGAAAATATGTCCACATGTTTAGATATAGAGGTGTCGATAAAATAAAATACGGACATGAGGGCATCATGATCATTCTTAGAACAACAACGTATATATTGTCATATGATTTCTTATGCTAAAGTAACAATCTGTTCACAATATAAACTATGAACCAGAAACTTCATTGAAAACTAGCAAACTATAACCTTAGTCATTGAAGCAATTGCAATTTATCATAACATTGGAAAGAGTCAACATAAGAGTTTTTCAGCAAGCCCACATACTCAACTATCATTTAGTCTTTCATAGTTTCTAACACTCACGTGATACTTATGGGTATGAAGTTTCAATCGGACACAGAGAAAGATAGGGGCTTATAGTTTCGCCTCCCAACCTTTTACCTCAAGGGTAATGTCAACAATAATACTTTGTGAAAACCTACATCCAAGTGGATATATATATCAGGATCTTTCCAACACATAGTGCTTGCCAAAGGATAAAGTGTAAAAAGGAAATGTGAAGATCACCATGACTCTTGTATGAAGGTAGAAGGTAAACATAAAAGATAGACCCTTCGCAGAGGGAAGTAGAGGTTGTCATGCGCTTTTATGGTTGGAGGCACAAAATCTTAATGCAAAAGAACGTCACTTTATATTGCCACTTGTAATAAGGACCTTTATTATGCAGTCCGTCGCTTTTATTTCTTCCATATCACAAGCTCGTATAAAGCCTATTTTCTTCACACTAATAGATTACACATATTTAGAGAGCATTTTTTATTGCTAGCACCGATGACAACTTACTTGAAGGATTTTACTCAATCCATAGATAGGTATGGTGGAATCGCATGGCAAAAGTGGGTTTAGGGATGTTTGAGTTTAGCTAGCATGAGGGGGAAAGGCAAGCTCAACATGGTGGATGATCCATGACAATATAATTTATTCGGATATAAGAAAACATAACCCATTACGTTGTCTTCCTTGTCCAACATCAACTTTTTAGCATGTCATATTTTAATGAGTGCTCACAATCATAAAATATGTCCAAGATAGTATATTTATATGCGAAAACCTCTCTTTCTTTATTACTTCCTATTAATTGCAACGATGACCAAAACTATGTTTGTCAACTATCAACAACTTTATTCATCATACTCTTTATATGTGAAGTCATTACTCTCCATAAGATCAATATGATCTTTTTATTTCTTTTTATTCTTTCTTTTATTCCTTCAATATCATAGCAAGATAGCAAAAGCCCCCGACTCAAAACTAATCTTTATTATATATAGCTCACGAACTTGATTACATAGATAGAGATCGAAACAAAACTCTAAGCTAGATCATACTAAACTTCATTCTACTAGATCAAGATATAACCAAAAGGATCAAACTAAGAAAAACAGTAAGGATAGAAGTGTGATGGTGATACGATACCGGGGCACCTCCCCCAAGCTTGGCAGTTGCCAAGGGGAGTGCCCATACCCATGTATTTATGCCTCTTTCTTCGGAGGTGGTGATGATGGAGTTGTTGATGATGTAGGCTTGTTCCTTAGCTTGCGCTTGAAGATGTCATGGTGATCTAGATCTGTCAGAAAAACAGCTCGAAACAAAAGCAGAGGATTTTGTTGTGGTACGGGGGTCAAAACCTTCGGGAGATTATATAATGAATTTTTACCAACCAAAAGAAGTATCATGCAAGAAAACGGAGTCCGGAGGGCACACGAGGTGGCCACGAGGCAGGGGGCGCGCCCATGGGGTAGGCCGCGCCCTCCACCCTCGTGGTGCCTCGTGTCTCTTTCGGACTACTTTTAATTTTTTTAATTTTTAAAATATTCCAAAACGGAGAAAAATTGCTATTTAAGAAGTTTTTGAGTCGGTTTACTTACCGTACCACATACCTATTCCTTTTCGGAGTCTGAAACATTCTGGAAAGTGTCCCTTATGTACTCCTCCGGGGTTACGGTGTCAATAACATTGGTTTCAACATTTATGGGATTACCTGAGATATAATGTTTGATTCTTTGACCGTTTACCACCTTCAAATTTGTGCCTTCAGCGTTGTTGATTTTTATGGCACCAGAACGATAGACCTCCTCGATAACGTAAGGACCTTCCCATTTGGAGAGAATTTTTCCTGCAAAAAATCTTAAACGAGAGTTGTGTAGCAAAACATAATCACCTACATTAAACTCACGCTTTTGTATCCTCTTGTCATGCCATCTTTTAACTTTTTCTTTAAATAATTTAGCGTTCTCATAGGCCTAGGTTCTCCATTCATCAAGTGAGCTAATGTCAAAAAGCCTCTTCTCGCCGGCAAGTTTGAAATCATAATTGAGCTCTTTAATGGCCCAATATGCCTTTTGTTCTAGTTCAAGAGGTAAGTGACATGCTTTTCCATAGACCATTTTATACGGAGACATACCCATAGGATTTTTATATGTAGTTCTATAGGCCCATAATGCATCATCAAGTTTCTTGGACCAATTCTTTCTAGATCGATTACAGTCTTTTGCAAAATCAATTTAATCTCTCTATTACTCAGTTCTACTTGACCACTAGATTATGGATGGTATGGAGAAGCAATTTTGTGATTAAGATCATACTTAGCAAGCATTTTACGAAAAGCACCATGAATAAAATGTGAACCACCATCAGTCAATAAGTATCTAGGGACTCCAAACCTCGGAAAAATAACTTCTTTAAGCATCTTAATAGAAGTGTTATGATCAGCACTACTAGTTGGAATAGCTTCTACCCACTTAGTAACGTAATCAACATCAACTAAAATATCTGTATACCCATTAGAGGAAGGAAAAGGTCACGTATAATCAAAACCCCAAACATCCAATGGTCCAATAACAAGTGAATAGTTCATAGGCATTTCTTGACATCTACTAATATTACAATTCTTTGGCATTCATCATAGGACAAGACAAACTTACAGGCATCTTTTAAAAGAGTAGGCCAATAAAAACCGGGTCGCAATACCTTATGTGCAGTTCTATCTCCAGCGTGGTGTCCTCCGTAATCCTCGAAGTGACACTTGTGTAGGATCTGTTCCTGTTCATGCTCAGGTACACAACGTCTAATAACACCATCTACTCCTTCTTTTTAAAGGTGTGGGTCATCCCAAAAGTAATGTCTTAAATCATAGCTTTTTTTCTTTTGCTGGTATGTCAAACTAGGTGGTATAAATTTAGCAACAATGCAATTAGCATAATCAGCATACCATGGAGCAGTACGAGAAGCATTTATGACAGCTAATTATTCATCAGGAAAGCTATCATCAGTAGGTAGTGGGTCATCAAGAACATTTTTTAACCTGGACAAGTTGTCTGCAACAGGGTTCTCAGCTCCCTTTCTATCTATAATATGCAAATCAAATTCTTGTAGCAAGAGAACCCATCTAAAAATTCTAGGATTAGCATCTTTCTTTTCCATAAGATATTTAATAGTAGCTTGATCAGTGTGAACAGTTACTTTGGAATCAACAATATATGGTCTGAACTTATCACAAGCAAACACAACTGCTAAAAATTCTTTTTCAGTAGTAGCATAATTTCTCTGGGCACTGTCTAGAGTTTTTCTAGCATACTGGATAATGTTTAATTTCTTATCAACTCTTTGCCCTAGAACAACACCTATAGCATAATCACTAGCATCACACATAATTTCAAAGGGTAAATTCCAATCAGGTGGATGAACAATAGGTGCAAAAATCAAGCCTTTCTTAAGTATTTCAAATGCTTCCACACAATCATCATCAAAAACAAAAGGAACATCTTTTTGTCAGAGATTAGTTAGAGGCCTAGAAATTTTAGAGAAGTCTTTAATTACACGAGTATTGTCACAAAAGATTTTCATTGTTGCTTCCAAAGAAGCAATGTACTCTGCTTCACACGTAGATCCCGCCACGACGCTCTTCTTGGAACTACACCAACTGACAGCTCCTCCATTCAATAAAAATATGTATCCAGTTTGTGACTTAGAGTCACCCGGATCAGTGTCAAAGCTTGCATCGATGTAACCGTTTACGACAAGCTGTTTTTCACCTCCATAACAAGAAACATATCCTTAGTCCTTTTTAGGTATTTCAGGATGTTCTTGACCGCTGTCCAGTTCTCCACTCCAGGATTACTTTGGTACCTCCCTGCTATGCTTATAGCAAGACATACATCAGGTCTGGTACACAACATTGCATACATGATAGAACCTATGGCTGAAGCATAGGGAATGACTTTCATTTTCTCTCTATCTTCTGCAGTGGTCAGGCATTGAGTCTGACTCAACTTCACACCTTGTAACACAGGCAAGAACCCTTTCTTTGACTAGTCCATTTTGAACTTCTTTAAAACTTTATGAAGGTCTGTGCTTTGGGAAAGTCCAATTAAGCGTCTTGATCTATCTCTATAGATCTTGATGCCCAATATGTAAGCAGCTTCACCGAGGTCTTTCCTGGAAAAACTCTTATTCAGGTATCCATTTATGCTATCCAGAAATTCTATATAATTTCCAATCAACAATATGTCATCCACATATAATATCAGAAATGCTACAGAGCTCCCACTCACTTTCTTGTAAATACAGGCTTCTCCAAAAGTCTGTATCAAACCATATGCTTTGATCACACTATCAAAGTGTTTATTCCAACTCTGAGAGGCTTGCACCAGTCCATAAATGGATCTCTAGAGCTTGCACACTTTGTTAGCACCCTTTGGATCGACAAAACCTTATGGTTGCATCATATACAACTCTTCTTCCAGAAATCCATTCAAGAATGCAGTTTTGACATCCATTTGTTCATAATCATAAAATGCAGCAATTGCTAACATGATTCGGACAGATTTACGCATTGCTATGGGTGAGAAAGTCTAATCGTAGGCAACTTCTTGAGCTTGTCAAAAACCTTTCGCGACAAGTCGAGCTCTGTAAATAGTAACATTACCATCTGCGTCGGTCTTCTTCTTAAAGATCCATTTATTTTCTATGGCTTGTCGATCACCGGGCAAGTCCAGCAAAGTTCACATTTTTTTCTCATACATGGATCCCATCTCAGATTCCATGGCCTCAAGCCATTTCGCGAAATCTGGGCTCATCATCTCTTCCTCATAGTTGTAGGTTCATCATGGTCTAATAACATGACTTCCAGAACAGGATTACCGTACCACTCTGGAAGACCTACGAGGTTCGGTAGTAACTTGATCTGAAGTTTCATGATCATCATCATTAACTTCCTCACTAATTGGTGTAGGAATCACTGGAACTGATTTCTGTGATGAACTACTTTCCAATAAGGGAGAAGGTACAATTAGCTCATCAAGTTCTATTTTCTTCCCACTCACTTCTGTCGAGAGAAACTCCTTCTCTAGAAAGGATCCATTCTTAGCAACAATTTTTTTGCCTTCGGATCTGTGATAGAAGGTGTACCCAATAGTTTCCTTTGGGTATCCTATGAAGACGCACATCTCCGATTTGGGTTTGAGCTTATCAGGTTGATGCTTTTTCACATAAGCATCGTAGCCCCAAACTTTAAGAAACAACAACTTTGGTTTCTTGCCAAACCATAGTTCATAAGGCATTGTCTCAACGGATTTTGATGGTGCCCTATTTAAAGTGAATGCAACCGTCTCTAAAGCATAACCACAAAATGATAGTGGTAGATCAGTAAGAGACATCATAGATCGCACCATATCCAATAAAGTACAGTTATGACGTTCGGACACACCATTTCGCTATGGTGTTCTAGGTGGCGTCAGTTGTGAAACTATCCCATGTTGTTTCAAATAAAGACCAAACTCGTAAGTCAAATATTCTCCTGCATGATCAGATTGTAGAAACTTTATTTTCTTGTTACGATGATTTTCCACTTCCCTCTGAAATTATTTGAACTTATCAAATGTTTAAGACTTATGTTTCATCAAGTAGATATAACCATATCTGCTCAAATAATCTGTGAAGGTAAGAAAATAACGATACCCACCACGAGCCTCAACACTCATTGGACCGCATACATCAGTATGTATTATTTCCAATATGTCAGTAGCTCGTTCCATTGTTCCGAAGAACGGATTTTTAGTCATCTTGCCCATAAGGCACGGTTCGCAAACACCAAGTGATTCATAATCAAGTGATTCCAAAAGTCCATCAGCATGGAGTTTCTTCATGCGCTTTACACCGATATGACCCAAACGACAGTGCCACAAATAAGTTGCACTATCATTATTGAACTTATATGTTTTGGCTTCAATACTATGAATATGTGTATCACTACTATCGAGATTCATGAAAATAGACCAATCATCAAGGGTGTATGACCATAAAAGATATTACTCATATAAATAGAACAACCATTATTCTCTGATTTAAATGAATAACCATCTCGCATCAAACAAGATCTAGATATAATGTTCATGCTCAACGTTGGCACCAAATAACAATTATCCAGGTCTAAAACTAATCCCGAAGGTAGATGTAGAGGTAGTGTGCCAACCATGATCACATCGACTTTGGAACCATTTCCCACGCGTATCATCACCTCGTCCTTAGCCAATCTTCGCTTAATCTGTAGCCCCAGTTTCGAGTTGCAAATATGATCAACAGAACCAGTATCAAATACCCAGGCGCTACTGCGAGCAGTAGTTAAGTACACATACCTTTCACTTTGCCATCCTTCTTATCCGCCAAATATTTGGGGCAGTTCCACTTCCAGTGACCAGTCCCTTTGCAGTAGAAGCACTCAGTCTCAGGCTTGGGTCCAGACTTGGGCTTCTTCACTTGAGCAGCAATTTGCTTGCCGTTCTTCTTGAAGTTCCCCTTCTTCCCTTTGCCCTTCTTCTTGAAACTGGTGGTCTTGTTGACCATCAACACTTGATGCTCCTTCTACCTCCGCAACTTTTAGCATCGCGAAGAGCTCGGGAATTGTCTTATCCATCCCTTGCATATTATAGTTCATCACGAAGCCTTTATAGCTTGGTGGAAGTGATTGAAGAACTATGTCAATGACACAATCAACTGGAAGATCAACTCCCAGTTGAGTCAAGTGGTTATGGTACCCAGACATTCTGAGTATATGTTCACTGGCAGAACTATTCTCCTCCATTTTGCAGCTGTAGAACTTGTTGGAGACTTCATATCTCTCAACTCGGGCATTTGCTTGAAATATTAACTTCAGCTCTTGGAACATCTCATATGCTCCATGACGTTCAAAACGTCTTTGAAGTCCCGATTCTAAGCCGTAAAGCATGGCACAATGAACTATCGAGTAGTCATCAGCTTTGCTCTACCAGACGTTCTTAACGTCTTCACTAGCATCTGCAGCAGGCCTGGCACCTAGCAGTGCTTCCAGGATGCAATTCTTCTGTGCAGCAATGAGGATGATCCTCAAGTTACAGCCCCAGTCAGTGTAGTTGTTGCCATCATCTTTCAACTTAGCTTTCTCTAGGAACACATTAAAATTCAAAGGAACGGTAGCACGAGACATTGATCTACAACAACATAGACATGAAAAATACTATCAGGTACTAAGTTGATTATAAATTAAAGTTCAATTAATCATATTACTTAAGAACTCCCACTTAGATAGGCATCCCTCTAATCATCTAAGTGATCACGTGATCCAAATCAACTAAACCATGTCCGATCATCACGTGAGATGGAGTAGTTTTCAATGGTGAACATCACTATGTTGATCATATCTACTATATGATTCACGTTCTACCTTTCGGTCTCAATGTTCCGAGGCCATATCTGCATATGCTAGGCTCGTCAAGTTTAACCCGAGTATTTTGCGTGTGCAAAACTGGCTTGCACCCGTTGTATGTGAACGTAGAGCTTATCACACCCGATCATCACGTGGTGTCTCGGCACGACGAACTGTAGCAACAGTGCATACTCAGGGAGAACACTTGTACCTTGAAATTTAGTAAGGGATCATCTTATAATGCTACCGCCGTACTAAGCAAAATAAGATGCATAAAAGATAAACATCACATGCAATCAAAATATGTGACATGATATGGCCATCATCATCTTGTGCTCATGATCTCCATCACCGAAGCATCGTCATGATCTCCATCGTCACTGGCGCGACACCTTGATCTCCATCGCAGCATCGTTGTCGTCTTGCCAACTATTGTTACTACAACTATCTCTACCGCTTAGTGATAAAGTAAAACAATTACATGGCGAATGCATTGCATACAATAAAGCGACGACCATATGGCTCCTGCCAGTTGCTAATAACTTTGTTACAAAACATGATCATATCATACGACAATTCATATCACATCATGCCTTGACCATATCACATCACAGCAAGCCTTGCAAAAATAAGTTAGACGTTCTCTACTTGTTGTTGCAAGTTTTACGTTGCTGCTACGGGCTTCTAGCAATAACCTTTCTTACCTACGCATCAAAACCACAATGATTTTTCATCAAGTGTGCTATTTTAACCTTCATCAAGAACCGGGCATAGCCACACTCGATGCAACTAAAGTTGGAGAAACAGACACCCACTAGCCACCTGTGTGCGAAGCACGTCGGTAGAACCAGTCTCGTGTAAGCGTACGCATAATATCGGTCTGAGCCGCTTCATCCAACAATACCGCCAAATCAAAGTATGACATGCTGGTAAGTAGTATGACTACTATCGCCCACAACTCTTTATGTTCTACTCATGCATATAACATCTACGCATAGACCCGGCTCGGATGCCACTGTCGGGGAACGCGGTAATTTCAAAAATTTCCTACGATCACGCAAGATCTATCTAGGTGATGCATAGCAACAAGAGGGGAGAGTGTTGTTTACGTACCCTTGTATACCGAAAGCGGAAGCATTATGACAACGCGGTTGATGTAGTCGTACGTCTTCATGATCCGACCGATCCTAGCACCGAAGGTATGACACCTCCGTGATCTGCACACGTTCAGCTTGGTGACATCCCACGAACTCTAGATCCAGTTGAGGTCGATTGAGAGTTTCATCAGCACGATGGCGTGGTGACGGTGATGATGAAGTTACCGGGGCAGGGCTTTGCCTAAGCACTACGATGATATGACCGAGGTGGAAATATGTGGAAGGGGGCACCGCACATGGATAAAAGAACAACTTGATCAACTTGTGTGTCTATGGGGTGCCCCCTTCTCCCATATATAAAGGAGGAGAGGGCAGACCGGCCGGACCTCCTTGGCGTGCCCCCAAGAGGGGAATCCTACTAGGACTCCAAGTCCTAGTAGGTTTCCACCAAAAGGGAGAGGGGGGGAAGGAAGGAGAAGGAGAGGGGGAAGAAAAAGGGGGTGCCACCCCCCTTCCTTGTCCTATTCAGACTCAAGGGGGAGGGGGCATGCGGCCTGCCCTGGCTGCCCCTCTCTCTCCACTAAGGCCCATCGAGGCCCAACAGTTCCCCCGGGGTTTCCGATAACCCTCTGGCACTCTGGTTTTATCCGAAACTTCTCCGGAATACTTCCGGTGTTCGAATATAGTCTTCCAATATATCAATCTTTATGTATCGACCATTTAGAGACTCCTCGTCATGTCCGTGATCACATCCGGGACTCTGAACAACCTTCAGTACATCATATCATATAAACTCATAATACCAATCATCATTGAACGTTAAGCGTGCGGACCCTACGGGTTCGAGAACTATGTAGACATGACCGAGACACGTCTCCGGTCAATAACCAATAGCGGAACTTGGATGCTCATATTGGTTCCTACATATTCTACGAAGAACTTTACCGGTGAAACCGCATAACAACATATGTTGTTCCCTTTGTCATTGGTATGTTACTTGCCCGAGATTCGATCGTCGGTATCATCATACCTAGTTCAATCTCGTTACCGGCAAGTATCTTTGCTCGTTCTGTAATACTCCATTCCGCAACTAACTCATTAGTCACAATGCTTGCAAGGCTTATAGTGATGAGTATTACGGAGAGGGCCCAGAGATACCTCTCTGAAACACGGAGTGACAAATCTATGCCAACCCAACAAATACCTTCGGAAACACATGTAGATCACCTTTATAATCACCCTTTTATGTTGTGACGTTTGGTAGCACACTAAGTGTTCCTACAGTATTCGGGAGTTGCATAATCTCATAGTATGAGGAACTTGTATAAGTCATGAAGAAAGTAGTAGCAATGAAACTAACACGATCATAATGCTAAGCTAACAGATGGGTCATGTTCATCACATCATTCTCCTAATGATGTGATCCCTTTTATCAAATGACAACACATGTCTATGGTTAGGACACATAACTATCTTTGATTAAGGATCTAGTCAATTAGAGGCATACTAGGGACTATATGTTTTGTCTATGTATTCACACATGTACTAAGTTTCCGGTTAATACAATTCTAGCATGAATAATAAACATTTATCATGAATTAAGGAAATAAATAATAACTTTGTTATTGCCTCTACGGCATATTTCCTTCAAGTTGTGTTTCAAAATAGGTCCCTATTTAAAGAATACTTCATCTATTTCCCTTTTTTCATTCATAAACATATCATTTTCATGGTAGAGCAAATATTGTTCTAAAGGATCATTAGGAGGCAAGACAATAGAAGCAAGACCAATAATTTCATCTTTACTAGGCAATTCTTTATCATGGGGTTGTCTATGAAATTTAGCAAAATTAAAGTCATGAGACATTTCCCCTAAACCAACAGTAACAATATCCTTTTCATAGTCTATCCTAGCATTAACAATATTCAAGAATGGTCTACCAAATATAATGGGACAAAAGTAATCTTGTGGGGAACCAAGAACAAGAAAATCAGTAGGATATTTAATTTTCCCACACAAGACTTCAATATCTCTAACAATCCCAATTGGTGAAATAGTGTCTCTATTGGCAAGCTTAATAGTAACATAAATATCTTCTATTTCAGCAGGTGCAATATCATGCATAATTTCTTTGTATAAGGAATGAGGTATTGCACTCACACTAGCACCCATATCACATAATCCATGATAACAATGATCTCCTATTTTAACAGAAACAACTGGCATGCTAACAACAAGTCTATGTTTATTTTTAGTATTGGGTCTAGCAATTCTAGCAGCTTCATCATAGAAATAAATAACATGCCCATCAATATTATCTACCAAGAGATCTTTAACCATATCAATACTAGGTTCAACTTTAATTTTCTCAGGGGGTCTAGGTGTTCTAGCATTACTCTTACGAACCATAGTTGAAGCTTTAGCATGATCCTTTATTCTAACAGGAAAGGGTGGTTTCTCAATATAAGCGGTAGGAACAATAGGATCAACATTATAAGTGATAGTTTTTTCTTCAACTTTAATAGGTTCTACTACTTTCACTTCAATGGGAGGGTGATATTTAAACTACTTCTCCTTAGGAAGATCAACATGAGTAGCAAATGATTCACAGAAAGAAGCTACTATCTCATAGTCAAGTCCATATTTAGTGCTAAATTCACGAAAAGCATCGATATCCATAAAAGATTTAACACAATCAAACTTAGGAGTTATACCTGAATCCTTACCTTCGTCGAGTTCCCAATCTTCAGAGGTGCGTTTAATTCTTTCCAATAAATCCCATCTGAATTCAATAGTCTTCATCATAAAAGAACCAGTACAAGAAGTACCGAGCATGGAGCGATCATTATGAGAAAAGCCGAGCATAATTTTTTTGAATAATAATTTCTCTTGAGAGCTCATGATTGGGGCATGAATATAACATTGACTTAAGCCTCCAGCAAGCTTGAGAGATACTTTCTCCTTCACGAGGCCAAAAATTATGTATATAATTACAATCACGATGAACCATACACATAGGATAAAACTTCTGATGAAATTCCAATTTCAAACGATTGTAGTCCCATGATCCAATATTATCACATAGCCTAAACCATGTCAATGCCTTTCCCTTCAAAGATAAAGGGAAGAGCTTCTTCTTGATGACATCCTCGGGAATACCTGCAAGCTTAAATAATCCACAAACTTCATCCACATAGATTAGGTGCATATCGGGATGTAATGTTCCATCTCCTGTATAGGGATTAGCTAGCAGTTTCTCTATCATACCTGAAGGAATTTCAAAATAAATATTTTTAGTAGGTTTAGTGGGTTGAGGAGAAACTCTTTGCTCTTCTGGTCGGGGTGAAGATACCCCGAACAAGCCCCTCAATGGATTATTTTCCATAGTAACAAGTGACAGTAAATTTCAGCATACTATATAAATGTTTCCTTACCAAATTCCACCTACCAAAGGCGCTTCACTCCCCGGCAACGGTGCCAGAAAAGAGTCTTGATGACCCACAAGTTTAGGGGATCTATCATAGTCCTTTTGATAAGTAAGTATGTCAAACCCAACAAGGAGCATCAGGAAATGGCAAGCGGTTTTGAGTAAGGTATTCTCTGCAAGCACTGAAATTATCGGTAACAGATAGTTTTGTGATATGGTAATTCATAACGGGTAACAAGTAACAAAAGTAAACAAGGTGCAGCAAGGTGGCCCAATCCTTTTTGTAGCAAAGAACAAGCCTGGCCAAACTCTTATATAAAGCAAAGCGCTCCCGAGGACACGTGGGAATTACTATCAAGCTAGTTTTCATCATGCTCATATGATTCGCGTTCGTTACTTTGATAATTTGATATGTGGGTGAACTGGTGCTTGGGTACTGCCGTTCCTTGGACAAGCATCCCACTTATGATTAACCCCTCTCACAAGCATCCGCAACTATGAAAGAAGAATTAACGTAAACCTAACCATAACATGAACATATGGATCCAAATCAGCCCCTTACGAAGCAACGCATAAACTAGGGTTTAAGCTTCTATCACTCTAGCAACCCATCATCTACTTATTACTTCCCAATGCCTTCCCCTAGGACCAAATCATGGTGAAGTGTTATGTAGTCGATGTTCACATAACACCACTAGAGGAGAGACAACATACATCTCATCAAAATATCGAACGAATACCAAATTCACATGATTACTTATAGCAAGACTTCTCCCATCACTACAAAAAAGTACACTTCCGTGATGATACGTGTTTGTCACTGTAGATCGCGTTTTTTGTCATGCATGTACATCCATGACAATTTTATGACGGAATCAAGATAGTCATACTTGTGCTGTCGTAGAAATGTTCCATGACATTACCAAAATTATCATCACGGAAGTGTCCACTTCCATGACGATAAATCGTGCGTCACAGAATTGCTTTCGTCAAGGGTGACCGACACGTGGCATCCACCGTAACAGAACACCGTTAAGCTATCGGGTCAGGTTTTGGATCCGATAACCCGTTAACAGCCCGAACCAATGGGAAATTTCCACGTGTAAAATTTTGATTGGCCGAAGGGAACACCTATCAGCTTGTCAGTGGGCCAGATGTCACCCGTCCATTGGAGGAGACATGCCTATGATACGTCGACATGTGGATGGGTCCAATAGAGGCCCATATAGGTTAAAAAGGCCGGCCCAGTCAAAGGCCCGTAGTACTTAATCAAGTACTAGTGGGCCAGCCCAATAACGGCCTGCTTAATAAAGGCCCATTTACGGCCCGAAGCCAGATCTGGCCCGTTAATTGTTTGGCCAAAATTTGGGCCCATTTACGGCCCGAAGCCAGATCTGGCCCGTTAATTGTTCGCCCAGTAATTGGGCCCATTTGCGGCCCAAAGCGAGATCTGACCCGTTAATTGTTCACCGAATATTTGGGCTCAACTACGGCCCATTGACTTTCAGCCTGTTAGAGGCCTGATGTAGACATGGGCCCATTTCAGCCCGGTGTGACTTTCGGCTTGTTAGAGGCCTGATGTAGACATGGGCCCATTTCAGCCCGGTGTGACTTTAGGCTTGGGAATGGCCCGTGCTGCCCATGGGTCATATATGGTCCAAAGGGACATCGGGCCCACTAACGGCCCATGCTAAAGGTGGCAACAGTTAAGCCCAACGTGACTTTGGGCCTCTTAAAGGCCTGTTGCGTAATTCGGCCCATTGATGCATGTACTAAGCTTTCGGCCTCTTAAAGGCCCATGATATCAGTGGGCCAACTAAGGCCCGAGATATGTTTCGGCCTGGTAACGGCTCGTGAGCTAACTGGGCTAAAAAAGGCCCGGTCTACATTTCAGCCTGCTGAAGGCCCGTCGATGACTAGTGAAAATTGAGGCCCAACATGCATTTTGGCCTGCTAAAGGACCGTGGTTTCATCTCGGCCGTAACTGGCCAGTACAATATTCAGCCTATTAATGGTCCAATGCTACCTGGGCCAAACTAAGCGCTGGGTCGACAAAAGGCCCAACTAAAATATAGGCCAGTGTAAGTTTGGGCATGGCGCAATGTGTGAAGGCCCCAATCATTCAGGCCCAAGAAAGACGCAGGCCGACCCAATTGTGGCCTAATAAAAACAAGGCCCGTTAGAGTCGAATTTTTTGGCCCGGTCGACTACATCTGATTTTTTTCAGATAGCGAATGATGGCAGTAACTAGTAGGAGTTAAGAGCAAACCTACTCTATACAATAAAGAAATTACGGCATAGTAACTAAGAATAAACCTACACTATACAATAAAGGATTTAAGGTATATTACATCCACTGGGCATCGAAGTTCGCCACCAGTGATCATAAAGCGCAACGAAGAAGCAGATTACAAAAACTAGGCACCATTGCAGCGTAAAAAAATAATACTGAACCGAGACCACTTCCAAGACGGTTCAAGAAAGGTTAGCCTTGCGGGGGAACTGATGCGCAAACTGCCGAGCAAGGCTATGAGACCGGACTAGCATGTCGGTCATAGCTTCCAGGTGTAGCTGTGTAGCGATGAGGTTCTCATTGGTGTTCTCCGCAATCTTTATTAGAGATAGGACTTCAAGTCGAAGTTGAGTTGCAGAATGCCTTTCTGCTAGAACTTGGGACTGAAGAAGTTGAACTGATTCAGACAACGAATTATGTGAGCTTGTCTGACTGCTAGTCTCAAGTAACTTGAACACTGCATCAAGACAAGACTTTGGGGTTGTCTCGCTATCTTCAAGATGTTTTGCCTTCTTTGCTGCAATATATGTTGGGTTTGTTTCACAGCCTTCAGCAGACTTGTGCATGACATCAGGCATATCACCCTGAAACAAAGCAGAGAGATGACAGGTTTTGCACGTGTATAAACAAAGATGATAACTGTGTTGTCAATTCCATCCAATTTCAAATTAGAAAATAAAGAGTAAGTTCAAAATATCAATAGCATAATTTGGCATTGTTCATAATGTGGGGAGCTTCACCACACTACTGGATTACCATGTCAACATAACAAGCATAGATGAAGGGCAAATAAAATCATTGTATCTATTTTGGATAATGTGCATGGCATGTTGTTCATATCATCAGCCACATCAGTAAGATAAAACAGGAGATGGCAAGGTGCAAACATGGGCTGCTTCACCACACACTGGATTATAGATCCACAAAAACAAGCATACATATAGGGAGTATTAAGTAATGTGCATGTTATGAATAAGGAATTTGGTTTTACAAGTAAAACTTAGAACTTACGGTTCTTGCGAACATGCATTTTGGTAGAAACATCAAACTAAACAGCAGTAAACGATAGGGAGTATGAGCAAATTAAACATAAGTTGAGGATAAAGGCTTTAGAAGGACTGACTTACATTAACAGTTAACACCGTCTTTATAATGCCCTTCTCCATGTCAAGGGAAGGATAACTCAAGAATTCCAGCACAGAATCTTCTTCATAAGCATTGCCTGTACTCTACATTTTGTAGAGAGTAATTATAGATATGATAATACTGGAAGGGATAGAGGATAATGAAGATAAGATGCATATTGATGCTACATAATCAACTACCAATCCTTGGAAGTACAAGCGTTACAGGACAAAATGTACTGACAAGAGCAATGGGCTACACTTCTGCACTGGCATTGTCTGTGTATTCTACTTGTTGGTAAGATTAAATATAGATCTAATCTTTTTTAGTAAATGGTGGGTGTCGGTGTCAAAACCGGCGGATCTCGGGTAGGGGGTCCCGAACTGTGCGTCTAGGAGGATGGTAACAGGAGACAAGGGACACGATGTTTTACCCAGGTTCGGGCCCTCTTGATGGAGGTAAAACCCTATGTCCTGCTTGATTAATATTGATGATGTGTGTTACAAGAGTAGATCTACCACGAGATCAAGGAGGCTAAACCCTAGAAGCTAGCCTATGGTATGATTGTTGTTCGTCCTACGGACTAAAACCATCCGGTTTATATAGACACCGGAGAGGGCTAGGGTTACACAGAGTCGGTTACAATGGTAGGAGATCTACATATCCGTATCGCCAAGCTTGCCTTCCACGCCAAGGAAAGTCCCATCCGGACATGGGACGAAGTCTTCAATCTTGTATCTTCATAGTCTTGGAGTCCGGCCGATGATGATAGTTCGGCTACCCGGACACCCCCTAGTCCAGGACTCCCTCAGTAGCCCCTGAACCAGGCTTCAATGACGACGAGTCCGGCGCGCATATTGTCTTCGGCATTGCAAGGCGGGTTCCTCCTCGGAATAATTTATAGAAGATTGTGAACACTAGGATAGTGTCCGGCTCTGCAAAATAAATTCCATGTACCACCGTAGAGAGAATAATATTACACAAGTTCAATCTGCTGACGTAGTTGGTGGCGTGACGTCACACCACTACCAAGCCTTTACTCAAATTGTTTTTATTGTACCACCTCAGCGCGTTTAGCGAAGCGGTTTCCTTGGCACGTCTTGTCGAAGCAGAGATCGTGTTCCCCTTATTCCGGGATTCCCATCAATACGGACGTGGGTAACCCAACCGCGCCATTGATTGCGGCGCTTGGGAGATAAGCGAGTTTTATCAGGCCGGTGGGGACACATGTTTTTGTCCGCCCATATAAGGGGATAAAGATCCAACCCTTTTACCTGCGCCTTCTTCCTCCTTGGCTTATCTATCTCCGCTAACTCGAGCTCCAGCTCCCAAGTCCGCACATCTCACCTCAACCTTCTCCAACTATGTCAGGAGCGGGAGGCAAGTGGATGGCCTCCTCCGTCATGGAGGGGCACATCCAGAAGCTGCGCAGCGCTGGATATTTGTCCAGCAACATCGCGCATCGGCTCCCCGACGAGGGAGAGCTCATCCCCACCCCCAGGCCCCATGAGAGGGTAGTATTTCTTCCCCATTTCCTCCGCGTACTGGGCTTCCCACTCCATCCCATTGTTCGGGGGATCATGTTCTACTACGGCCTGGATTTCCATGATCTGGCCCCGAATTTCATCCTCAACATCTCGGTGTTTATCATCGTGTGTGAGGCCTTCCTCTGCATCCAGGCCCACTTCGGCTTGTGGCTCAAGACCTTCAGTGTCAAGCTGAAGGTTGTGAAGGGCAGCCAAGCGGAGTGCGGAGGCGCCATGGTGGGCGGGATGTCCAATGTTACTTGGATTGAGGGCACTTTCATGGAAACCATTAACGGGTGGCAATCGGGGTGGTTCTATATCACCGAGCCGCGTGACCCCGAATCGGCAGCAGCCCCCGAATTCAGATCTGGCATCCCCACACGGCTCACCCCCTGGAAAGAGAGCGGACGTACATGGGGTGATTCGGAGGAGCTGACTGGACTCCAAGCCTACGTCCAAAAGCTAGTGGACAAGAATCTCAAGCTTGTCAACGTAATCCAGGTCATGCTCATCCACCGGATCCTCCCGTGCCAACGACGGGGTTTCAACATGTGGGAGTTTGATCCGGAGCAGCACCAGACTTTGAGCGGGCTCTTCGACACTACATACGAAGATGTCTGGAACGTGCTATTCAAGGGCGCCGAGGCTCCCGCATCCACTACCAAAGACCGCGGATTTAGCTCACAGCGTCCAGCTGACGAGGTACGCGATTTTGTCCTTTACGGGACGCTTGTTTTCCATAGTTTGACTCTATGTGGGATCTAAACTCCCTTTCCTTTGACATGACTGGCTGACGAAGGCCGAACAGACTATCTGTCTGGCCCCATTGCCAGAGGACCCAGCGGACGCCCGCTTAACGGGGCTGCTGGCTCCGGCACCCCACGTGGTGCCGGAGAAGAAGGCCAAGAAGAATGCCACGGGCACTCGGAAGAGTTCCCGTTTTCAGGTGTTATCGGACGATGACTCCGAGGCCGACTCCTCTCACAACGGTGAGGAGGAGAAGAAGAAAGCCTCTCCCCCAGCGGGGGGAGGGAGGAAAAGGAAGGCCTCCCCAACGAGGGAGGCCGAAGGGTCCAAGAAGGGAAAAACTCTTTCCCCGGACTGCTCTGCCAACGCCAGTGACGACGACGAGGACTGGCCTCCAAGGGCCAAGCCCCTGGCGAGATCGTAAGTATCCGGACTCCCGAATAACTTCATGGTTTTTATTTTTTGCCACACAATGTCTTTCTAATGCCGCATACAACCCTGCAGTCCGCCCAAGGATGATCTTCCCGCTTCGTCGAGCGGGTCCTTAGGTGCGTCGGATATGGATTCTCTTCCGACCGCCTCCACCCCCCGTGATGCGGATGATGCTGAGGTGGGATCCCGGGAAGGGACCCACCAGGAGGAGGAGGCCCCGGAGGTGTCGCAGGACAACCTCCCGGACTTTGCACCGGACTCGGCCCCGGAACCCATAGTGGCTCCGGAGTCCGGCGGGCGGCCCCTTCGTAAGAAGGGCAAGACCGTGACGCCGACAGCCTCCATCCAACCGGAGGCGCCGGATAGCTTGCTGGAGGCGCTCAATGGTGCCTCCATCGAAGAGGAACACCGCACTGTTATGAGTGCGGTGATTCAGAAGGTTCAGCTCGCCAAGAGCGGGCTGACCGAAGCCTGCAGCAGCCTTCTAACAGGCTTTGAGGTAAGAATTGTGATATATGTAAAATAGTACCACATAGACAGTAGCCCCTGATGCTCGGTTCGATGTTCGGAAAGAAAAGCCGGACTGAGGATCTAAAAAGATATACGTAGGAGTCATAAAAAATATGTCAATATGGGATTGCAGGCTGCGCTGCTGATCTCTACCGCACTGACTGTGGAGGTTAATACTTTGAAGCAAAGCCTCGAGCGGTCCAAGAACGAGCTCGGCCGTGCCAAGAAGCAGCTCGAGGACAATGAAGGTGAGTAAGACCTTATTAAAATTGTACCTTACAGAAAAGGATTTTGGTTGCAAAAAGAATGACAAGGATAACGTGGGTATTGCAGGGGCCACTAACGAGGTGACGACCCTGAAGGAGGCGGTGGCCGCGGCCGAACGTAATACGGCCGCGGACCGCACCGAGCGAGAGAAGCAGGAGGCGCGGGTGGCGGAGGTACAGCAAGAGCTCCAGGATCTCGTGGAAAAACATGAGAGCCTAGAGCGTGACTCGAAGACTCGAGAGTCTGAGCTTGCATCGGCTCTTGAGAGTGCCAAAGCCGCTAAGGCCGAAGCCTACAAGGCCCTCCAAGAAATCGAGGCGATGAAGAAAATAGCAGCGGGTAAGGCATTTTTCATGCAAAGTAAGCATGTGAGTGTTAATTACCTGTTACTTACCCGAATTCGGAGCTCTCCAGGAGCGTTCGCAGATCTTCCTTGCAGCGTGTCCGATGCTGCCGCGTTTTACCGGGCCGAGGAGGGGAGCTCGATGGAGAAGGTCTTCTGATCTCAGTATGCTGAGGCCGGACATCCGGTGCCCCTTAGCGACCAGCTGAAGCAGCTGGTCGAGCTCCACAAGGTGGCCGAACAGGCCATGAAGGGCCTCATAGTTCGGCTATGGCCGAAGGAGGCCATGCCTAGGAGCTACTTCGGCCTGGTGCGGCGGCTGGTGGATGCGTGTCCATGTGTTGAAGTCATCAAGCACTCCGCCTGTATTGAAGGTGCCCGTCGGGCCCTTGCCCGGGCGAAGGTGCATTGGGGCAAGATGGATGCTGAGAAGCTTGTGACGGACGCGCCACCGCTGGGCAAGGAGTATCATACTCCCGAGATGTATTATAAGACTGTGTTGAAGGGTGCCCGCACTATTGCGGGTGAGTGCTCCAAAGATGTAATATTTGAGTAGACTCGCATTTTGTTATCCTGTGCGCTGAAAACTTAGTTCATATGCGCTAAGCAATGCTTGTTAATTTAAAATATTACCTTCTGTGCGGTTGTTTATCAAATCTGAGAGATGGCAAGTCGTCGGCTTCAGCCCCCATGCCACGAGTGCTGGGGTGTTCGGGATAAATATGAGCACTCTTGTTCCCATATTTGGGTCCATCTAGGGAGGCTCTCAACACAACGAACAAGGCAACCGGACTTATAATGCTTGAACACTCTCACTTAGCCATAGAATTCTATAATTTTAAATTTCGGCGAAGCCCCTACTCTTCGGAAGGCCGAATTTGGGGCGCTATCCGCGCCTGGGCTGGACAAAGCCGGCTCCTCGCTCTAAGCGGCATAAGTCTTTAGGGACTCGCAAAAAACCTCTCGAACAGCGACCGGCTCTCACCTCATCATGACAGTCAGTTTTAGCTTTCTCCACTGAGGCGTTCGCCCAGCTCAACCGGGGCGCAATTGCAGTGGTTCTCCTAGTGCTACCTTAGCCGATACAATGGAACGTAAGGTACCAAAACATGGGAGCCGGGCAAACCCAACTATTGACCCAAGACATGATTCGGAGCCGATGCACATAATGCTATAAGTTCGGGGTGTCGCACTTGTGAAAGTGTTCGAACTTATCACACCATGATGCGGGAAACATAAGCCCTTGGTGTATTTAGCCGTGCCAAAATGCACGGATGCAACATGTCATAAATGAACATATGTAGAAGAAAGAAATGCAATTTGAAGCAAAAAGGTGCTGCATTACTTATTCAAGAAAAAACTGTTGTGAATACAGAACGATACAAATGGTGCAATAAGCAAGGGATGGGACTATTAAACATGTCCTCCTCCAGGGGGTAGGCTGCGGAATGGTGTATAAAACAGATTTAATGCTTGTAATGGAGACCACCTGGATATTCGTTGTAGCCTTTCTCCTCCCCTGGCTGTTGCATGGTGAGTTCGGCAGGTCTGTTGCCGGACAGGGCCTCTGACAAACAGAGTTCTGTGGGTAAAAATATAAAGGAAAAAGAAAAAAAAGAATGACACACTTGAGAGCCCCTAGTGTGGTTGAGCCGCATTCTGGGCCTATCGTGGTCTTTCCCCTCTCCCCATGCCCATGGTATTTCCAAAGCGTAGTGGTGTACGCGAAGGGCCTGTCTTGAAATTTGGCAGGGGCTGGGGTTGGGGCCGCACTGCTACGCGTGCTCGGAACGTGCCAGGTGGTCTTGTTGTAGGTTACTTCGGGCGCGTTTGGCCGTGTCCGGTCGCTTAACGGCCGGACTCGAGAATTGCCTTAAGAGGTTGCACTGTACTTCTGCCGCGAGAGCCGCTGTATGTTCTTCCGTTCGGAGAGAGCGTTCAATGTTTCCGTTGACCGTGATGACTCCTCGAGGGCCTGGCATCTTGAGCTTGAGGTATGCGTAGTGCGGCACCGCGTTAAACTTTGCAAACGTGGTACGTCCGAGCAGAGCATGATAGCCGCTGCGGAACGGAACTATGTCAAAGATTAACTCCTCGCTTTGGAAGTTATCCGGGGATCCGAAGACCACTTATAGTGTAACTGAGCCTGTACAATTGGCTTCTACACCTGGTATGACGCCTTTAAAGGTTGTCTTGGTAGGTTTAATCCTTGAGGGGTCTATGCCCATTTTGCGCACTGTATCCTGATAAAGCAGATTCAGGCTGCTGCCGCCGTCCATCAGGACTCTGGTGAGGTGAAATCCATCGATGATTGGGTCGAAAACCAATGCGGCGAATCCGCCATGGTGGATGCTGGTGGGGTGGTCCCTTCGGTCAAAAGTGATCGGGCAGGAGGACCATGGATTGAACTTCGGGGCAACTGGCTCCATCGCGTATACATCCCTGAGTGCACGCTTCCGCTCCCTTTTGGGTATGTGTGTTGCGTATATCATGTTCACCGTCCGCACCTGTGGGGGGAAACCCTTCTGTCCTCTATTGTTCGGCGGTCGGGTCTCTTCCTCATCATCGCTATGCAACCCCTTGTCATTGTTTTCGGCAATTAACTTGCCTGCCTGCTTGAATACCCAACAGTCCCTGTTGGTGTGGTTAGCTGGCTTTTCGGGGGTGCCGTGTAACTGGCATAAGCGGTCGAGTATTCGGTCCAAATTGGACGGACCCGGAGTAGTTCTTTTGAATGGCTTTTTCCGCTGACCGGGTTTAGAGCCTCCGAATCCGGCATTGACTGCCGTATCTTCGCTATTATCGCCGTTAATGCGGCGTTTGTTTTTGTTGTGACGCGACCTGCCATTACGGTCCTTGAAATCCGGACTGCCAGAATTTTTGCTGAGGTTGTTGCTGCGTGCTAGCCAGTTGTCCTCACCCACGCAGAAGCGGGTCATGAGTGATGTGAGGGCTGCCATGGATTTCGGCTTTTCCTGTCCCAGGTGCCGGGCAAGCCACTCGTCGCGGATGTTATGCTTGAAGGCCGCGAGGGCCTCCGCATCCGAACAGTCGACAATTTGGTTTTTCTTGGTTAAGAACCGTGTCCAGAATTGTCTGGCCGATTTGTCTGGCTGCTGAATTATGTGGCTTAGGTCATCAGCGTCTGGTGGTCGCACATACGTGCATTGGAAGTTATCGAGGAATGCGGCTTCCAGGTCTTCCCAACTCCCGATTGACTCTGCTGGCAAGCTGTTAAGCCAATGCCGGGCTGGTCCTTTGAGTTTGAGTGGGAGATATTTGATGGCGTGAAGATCATCACTGCGGGCCATGTGGATGTGAAGGAGATAGTCTTCGATCCAAACCGCGGGGTCTGTTGTGCCATAGTAGGATTCAATGTTCACGGGTTTAAACCCCTCGGGGATTTGATGATCCATTACTTCATCTGTGAAGCATAGTGGGTGTGCGGCACCTCTGTACTGGGCGATATCACGACGAAGCTCAAAAGAGCTTTGTCTATTTTGTTCGGCCCGGCCGGACTTACTGTGTCCGGCGCGACGGTTGTCGTCACGTATCATGGGGCGCCCACGCGATCCATAGATCGATCTTGATTGTCTTGCCTTATCCTCCAATATATCTCGCAAGTCTGGAGCGTTCCCCTCTGGCCTTGTGCTTTTCGAGCGATGCCGGGGTACGGTTGTAGTGAAGGGCCTAGAGGCCTCTCTGTCGCGACCACGGGGTGGTCGGTCAGCTGTATTGTCTGCTGGTGATGCAGGTTCATACGCTTCCTCCTCTAATCGGGGGAGCAGCTTGCGTTTAGGGTAACTTTTGGAGGGGCGTTCGAGCTCATGCTCTTCGGCCGCGAGGACTTCAGTCCATCTGTCGGCTAGCAGATCTTGATCAACTCTAAGTTGTTGCTGCTTTTTCTTGAGGTTGTTTGCCGTGGCCATAAGCCTGCGTTTAAAACGCTCTTTTTCGACGAGATCCTCAGGCACGACGAATTCGTCGTCGTCGAGGCTTGCCTCGTCTCTGGAGGAAGGCATATAATCCTCTACCTCTTCTTCTGCCGCTCTCTCAGGAGGGCTGGCGTCTCCGTCCTCCTGTGCTGAATCTTGCTGGAGTGGGTTGTCTTCAGCACTGTCTGGGGTGTTATTATCTCTGGTGCCGGAATCTTCATTCTTGTTGTGACGGGATTTAGAGCGGCGCCGCTGACGCCGGCGCTTGGGCTGTTTCTTGGAGGGGTCATCCTCCGCTGTTCCTTCGCCATTCCCATCCTTTGGGATATCCACCATGTATATGTCATATGATGAGGTGGCTTTCCAGTGCCCGATAGGCGCTGGTTCTTGGTCGTCTCCGGCATCGTCATCCATACCGTCGATATCTTCGGAGTCGTAGTCTAGCATGTCGGTTAGATCGTCGACAGTGGCTACCAAGTGGGTGGTGGGTGGGTTTTGAATTTCTTCGTCGTCCGCATCCCAACCATCCTGACCGCAGTCCGGCCAGGGCTCTCCTGATAACGAGAGATACTTTAGCGAACTCAGGATGTCGCCAAAAGGTGAGTGTTGAAAGATGTCCGCCGCGGTGAACTCCATGATCGGCGCCCAATCGGATTCGATCGGAGGGGGCGCAGGAGGTTTGGAGTCCGGCGAGGAGTCCAGCTCCTTCAAATCACGAGCTTCATGAGGGACAAGGTCAGTGTTCGGCTCTATCGCCGTAGAGGTTGCAGCCCCCGAGGCAGTGTCTAGCCACCCGTCCTCGATCTGCGCAGCCGGCTCCTAATTAAAGATTGGAGCGGACTCAAGTGCGGCCTCCTGGGTACTGTCCGGCTATAGAGCTAAATCATGCCCATCGTGACAGCACGGCGCGCTTGGCTGTGGCTCGAATCCATCGAAGATCAAGTCCCCGCGGATGTCAGCCGTGAAGTTTAAACTTCCAAATCTGACCTGATGGCCAGGGGCGTAGCTTTCGATCTTCTTCAGATGGCCAAGTGAATTGGCTAGCAGTGCAAAGCCACCGAATACGAAGATCTGTCCGGGGAGGAAGGTCTCACCCTGGACTGGGTCATTGTTGATGATCGAAGAAGCCATCGAGCCTATCGGTGACGACACAGAGGAACTCCCAATGAAAGCACCAATGTCGGTGTCAAAACCGGTGGATCTCGGGTAGGGGGTCCCGAACTGTGTGTCTAGGCGGATGGTAACAGGAGACAAGGGACACGATGTTTTACCCAGGTTCGGGCCCTCTTGATGGAGGTAAAACCCTACGTCCTGCTTGATTAATATTGATGATGTGTGTTACAAGAGTAGATCTTCCACGAGATCAAGGAGGCTAAACCCTAGAAGCTAGCCTATGGTATGATTGTTGTTCATCCTACGGACTAAAACCATCCGGTTTATATAGACACCGGAGAGGGCTAGGGTTACACAGAGTCGGTTACAATGGTAGGAGATCTACATATCCGTATCGGCAAGCTTGCCTTCCACGCCAAGGAAAGTCCCATCCGGACACGGGACGAAGTCTTCAATCTTGTATCTTCATAGTCTTGGAGTCCGGCCGATGATGATAGTTCGGCTACCCGGACACCCCCTAGTCCAGGACTCCCTCAGTGGGCGAGGGAGATAAGATGCAGAATGCTACACAATGAACCAATCCCTCTTCCCATAATACAAGAGTGTTTTGAACACTGGTGTACTGTACAAAACGTTCTTATATTATGGGATGGAGGGAGTAGCTGTTAATGTAAGTACAGTGATAGACCACGTTCAGTCCTTACAAGAGGACTGCAGAGATAAACCTCTTCAAAAGCTTGGGTTTATTCTAAATTTATGTAAGAGTCCATACGAATGTTCTTCTGCTAACAGTTTTCGTACAAGTGAGACATTAAGGCAAATGCAGAAATGTAGTTCAAATTGTGATGTGATATCATAGACAGTACCTTACGCTGCAGCCAAGACCAATGTGTAACAAGATTATTCCAGTCACCGTCGGATAAATGTAGCACCGGAGACTTTACAGAAATTTTGTTTAGAGGCTTGCCATCAAAGTGCGCTTGCCTCAGGTAGGAACGATACTTCATCAAAGAGTGCTTGAAAAGCGCAACCAACCCTTGCTCGTCTTCACAATCTAGTTTGCTCCTCGCCTATTTAAAAGAATGAGATCTTGTGTCTTCTGTTAGCAGAAACATATGCAGTAATGACCATGAATAACATTAGTACATTACTTACGCGTAAGTTGTGGAGGAAGACTGGAAATTGTTTTGTGTCTGCGGTATAATCTTTCCATGAAGGAAAGATGCGCACAAAGTTCCTGACAACAACATAAGCTCCGTCTTCTAAACTAGGAAGAAATGGAACAGGGGTCCTATTTGCTACAATTGGGGCTCTCTCTGGTTCGAAAAGGGATTTGGCAACTGGATTTGGTGTACACTCTGCTGGAATGGGGGTTTTGCATCGTAGAGCTGGTGCTATGTCAACTGGCATAATCATACTGTTTGCTGCAGTTGGGGTCTGCTAAGTTGGGGCATCAGAAATGACCAGTGTAGTAGGGCTAGAGTCTGCTAGAGTTGGGGTGTTTTGTGGGTCAGGTGATATTGCAACTACACCTAATGGGCTATTTGATTTATCAGGTGCCACTACCTTTTCCAAATACATTGCTTGTGCTCATCCACGATCAGCAATCGCCCTCTTCCTTTTGAACGTCTGATACATAAGAACAACATTTGAATGGATAAATGTGGTATGATGACAGATGGAAAATGTACTGAAAATGGATAGGCAGGGCGTATTCACATACACGATGTGTAAACTAAGCTAATGGCAGTTCAACAAAGTAGAAGCAATGCAAAGCATCAGTTGCAAGATATGTGCGAGCAATGTAACCTTGGAAAGTTAGAGCAAGTACCTTGATGGGTGAATAAGATAGGGCATCTTCCTCTGACTCCTCCACTAGGGAGCTAAATTGACTTAGGTCTCCCTCTAGCTCGGAATCACTGTTAGGATCATATTCTGAGCATGAATCTGTAGGTGGAGAGCGTTTGCATTGCATTGCATCCAGACTTGATTTCAGTCCCTTAATGCCAAGTTTGATAGCCATGGCATTGTTCTGCTTTATTCTTTTCATGTGCGCAAGCTCATAATCATTATGATGTTGTTCAGAATCTGAGATTCATGAAAACATAAAAAGTAGTCAGATTATCTATGGAATGCATTGCGGATTC
>NC_041389.1:291117645-291124947 GCF_002162155.2 Triticum dicoccoides
ATATGAAATTCGTATTTGAACAAATAAACTAAGCAATTATGAGTGGCATAATGTTTAGCTTCAAGGGTGGAGTGTTGGTAGTGCGACACAAAGCAAGTAGGCAGATTGTATTCCATGTAAAAGATCGAAACCTATGTAAAAGCGGGAAATGACACTTTCTTTCTATACAATGCAGTGTTCGTTGCCCACACATGATGGAAGAGATCACATAGAGAAATACTATTCACTCATGTCTATGGTTCCGGTATTTAGAAACAGGGTGGTCCACCCTAAAAGAATATTGACAACAAATATGACAAGGCAAGCATAGATGTAGTGAATCAATCATTTACTTGTGAGCTTACTAGGACAAGTATGCAGAATTGTAACTGCAGTAAGAGACCGTCCAAAATCTGAATGAAGAAGTTTGTCTAGCACTTATTGTTTGCAACTAATCGACGTGAATAATTGGATATTATATCGAATGAGTAAGAAAGACAAGTAAAATTGTCAACAAACCTAGCTTGCAGTAGTAATCTGGGTCAATGTCACTATGACCAACAATCCGAAATGACTAGTGTCTGTTCTGAGGGCCGGAATTTTGAAAACCCTGTGAACTTTAGAGGTACTAAAGATTACTGAAATACATCTGAACCAGTAAGTGTAGGTAGCACTGAGCACACAACAAACCCTAATGACAGTACTGCCTAATGAGTAATGAATCAATTAGAAAATGGGTGATGAGGAGTGGCTGCTGAGTGTTGAGGATGTATCTCAGGATAAATCGGGTTGGCTTGGTGGGTGCTGCACGCCTGAGCCCTTAACGGACTGGGAAGGTAGGCACGGCGGCGCGCCCGGGCAGCGGTGACGCTGTTGGGCGAGCGGCTCCTCGCCTCCTGTTAGTCCGGTGTCTCCTCCTAGAGTCATGCCATCTGGGGACGGCAAGTCGCCGGCGAGCCAGGCGGCTGGGGGCGAGTAGAGATCGGAAGTGCGCAGCAGAACAATGGGGAATCGGGGCCTGGGACGACCCAAAATCCCAGGGTGGGCCAGCCCACCGTGGGCACCCTGTAGAGATACACACCTGAGCGGCGAACATGCATTTTTGAAACAAATTTAGGAACATTAACTGACCAATTAAACAACTCTGTTTTAATAATATCAGATTCGTATTTGAACAACTAAGCTTGTTTAGCTTGATGGGTGGAGCAGTGTTATTATGACACGAAGCATGTATTCTGATCGTATAGTGATCATAAAAGGGGGAAACTCTAAGCATATTTTTTAGCAAAAGAGGGTTTCCCCTCCGATTTCTATTAAAGAAACCACCACGGAACCAATATGATCAATTAAACCCTAAGCATGATCAATTAAACCGTATTATGGCTGTGCCATGGCAGATTTGAAGCTGCAAACTGAAGAAATGATATTTAGCATCCATTGTTTGCTTCGAACTAAGAACTAAATTCTAAGAGCTGAAAAGAAAGTAGAGTAACCAAGTTAAGATCTATTTTCTGGTTGAGATCAAAAAGTTGAGGAGATATGAAGTACCACCTCTCTTGCGGCACCGTGTAGGCATCTGGGGTGCGATGGCTGTCGGTGGCGTTAAAGCAGATCTGCGACGGTAGACGGGTGCATCGGGGGATAAGTCCCATTGCGGTGGAAGAGAAGGTCGTGTGAGCGGCCCCGGCAAAGAGGACGACGGTGCAGATGAAGCGAGAGAACACGATGCAAGGCTATTGGTCTGTCACCGTGGATGAGAAACATCCATCTCTAGCAGTGGACGACGCGGTCTTGGTAGGCGCTCCGGCATGGTGGAGGATGGTGGCGATGGATGTGGTGGAGGACGGCGGCGATGGATGGGGTGGCGGACGGAGGCTGGTGTGGGGATGGGGTGTTCTAGCGCGGACGGTGTATGAATCGAAAAATTGAGGGAGAGGTACGAGGAACCATGTTTTTGGGACACGCCTGTCTGAAATATGAGAAAGTTACTAACTTAGCCCCCGTTAAAATTTGGATGTCTCGTCGGTTGGGGATAGGATGGTAATCTTGCATATCACCAATATTTTCCCAGAGCGATTTCGGGCGAGGAGAGGGTGGTTGACGCCCATGGTTGGCACCCACGGTGTATGAACGGGGTTGACAGGTAGGGCGGTTGTGTCACGTCTGAGTGAAGTTACAAACCTGCCCCTATTGAAATTATTTGCCTACATCGATTCCGGCCAAGTCGAGTTTGTTTTGCCGCCCATCGTGTATGAATGGGGAATGGAAGGAGAAACAGAGGTCTTTCGGACGAGCTTGAATCAAATGTGTTTTTCCGCCCATACTTGACGCCCACCGTGTCAGAATGGGCTCAGAGGCGGCCGTGTCACGTCTAATTGAAGTTACTAACCTACCCCTATTTAGAGCATTGGAAATTGGGCCGATGGATTGCCCGTGTAATGGGTAGACAGTAATTTCCATCTCCCAAACACTTGGCTTCGGGCAGCCAACGTGGGAGTGGACATTTTGCCGCTTCTTTAGAATTTTGGGACAATAAGCATCCACGTTTACCCTGGCAACTAAATTCGAATCCATTTTGTATTCCTATATCAATCTTTATAAATCATTATACGTGTTTTTATATATCTTCAAAAGGACGACAAAGATGTATTCCACTGTCATATATGAATATGGTTTACAAATGCCTATACTCAAATTAAGAAGCTAGAATCCAGTTTAAGATGAATTCGAATATTTGGAACACTTCATGTCCAACTCAAATGTCACACGCAGCATAATGTGTACTCCCATTTAGATATGTACACAAGCGATGTATCAAGATTCAAATATCGAGTCAATCAACCAAGAATGTACAGAACTAACAGACATATAAACACTTATAGAGTATATGGATCAATAATATCAACTAACATACATAAGCAAGGCCGTTGTACTTTTTTTGGCTACAACAGCATCCTTTTTTAGCCAGCATCTTGGCCCTTTCCGATGCGTGCCACTTATGGTCCATCTATACTACTACTATTGTTGAATGCACATTCAGCCCGATTGGCATATTTGTAGGTCTGGCACAGCAATCCAAATGAAATGTCTCCGAGTCTTATCAACTAATACATACTTGTGCTCAAATAAAATTACAAACCAAAAAACCAACAAAAACAATTATTACAAGATCTCTAAAACAAATGGTTTGATTGACTACATGAACAGACAACACAAAGGTTATTCAATGATGGAAAGAACATTTCACCTATGATTTACCAAGTAGGAATTTCATTTCCTTTTTTCCTTCAGGACCTTAATAATCTAGTCAGTCTCAGCTTGCTTCAATTTGAAATCCACCAAATATTTAATGGTTGTCTTGAGTACTGCTTGTGATTGTGTTGCTTGCTTCCTAAACATGTCAACTTCATCTCTAAGTGCAGAAGCAGAATCTCTTTCTACCACTAGTTTAGCCTCTAGACCATCAGCAGTTGGCAATTCATAATGCACGATTGGGCCGGTGCCACTGCTGTGGGATGATGCAACGTCCATGGTGACCTCGCTCTTTGATCTTGGGCTAACCTGTTTTGCCATTAAAGTTAGTAAAACATCTCAACTCGGAGTTATAACGGCAAACCAGTTAAACAAACAAGGAATTAAAGAGTTTCAATTGGATGCTGATAAGTAGTTATTAACATCATTGTAACTCGCTGTTGCAGCAGCAAAGTAGTTAAACAAACAAGTAGATATTTAAGTTAAGTCAAACAGATAATTCTTAACAGTAAGTTTCAAACACATATATAGGCGCAGTCTACAATATGATTAACAGACTATGGCATTATGTAATCAGTACCAAACTAAATTAAGCCAAGCAACATAATTGAACAATTTTGCAATAAGTGGCTAACTAAAATTCCGAGAAGCAGGTAACTGAACTTACGCTAGTTCTTCGTGTAGGCACACTGCAACTTCTTTTTCGCTTACAAGGTTGTACGAAGGAGTCCATGGCATCAATTGCTTGGATACACAGTCCCAATACTTCTTTCTTCCCACACTGCATTAGTAAGTCGAATGGTTAATCTGGTAAGATGGTGCGTCCTTGATATGTTATATGAGGACGTGTAGTCAGACTAGTTGTAGCCACACACATCACACTGGCTTTTACTGTATATTTCATGCGATTACTTTTGGCATATCGAGATCTAAGCAATCTACAATAGGATGAAAAGACTGGCATCCTTCACATTATTGGCGAACTCAGTTCATAGAAACAAGCAATTCAAGCATTCTGTGGGTAAATCAAAAGCGCCACTGGAATATTTTTCACTACCCAATCATACACACAAAAAGGGGCGACGCCACCATAGGGGCTGGTATGGGCGGCCGCCTCAGGTGGCTGGAAAGTGTGCACCTAGTTTGAGTCGTCCAGGTTGGCCCAGGCTAGTTTTGTTTGTCCCAACGCACAAGCAGGCAATGTAAAAAATGAAGAAAAATGTTTCAATTTAAATGGGCCAATAACATAAGTGCAAGGCAGGCCCTATAGCAGGCTCGCGGCCCAAACGAGCGCCTCCCATATCGATCGACAGCAGGAAAAATCCCAATTGATTCGCTCCAGCCTCCAGTCTAGTTCACTCCTAACCTAGCCGCCGCTGGACAAACCGACACAACACTTCCTCGTGCCCTCGTTGGAGGGTGGTCGCCGGTCTTCAAGCGAACGGAAGGACAAGAACATGAAGATCCAACCCTGGGTGTAGCCTGCGTGGGAGGCAGCGGCGGCAGCACGGGCATGGCATCGAGCTTGCGCCAACGGATAGTCACACCTTGCAAGAGTAGCATGCGCAACGAGCAGGTACATCACATCCCTGATTATATCTAATTCAACTCTTCAATTTCTGGCCAATAGTGAAAGCTGACGGTGTTGTAAAATTGCTTGTATGTAGGGAATCTATGAGAAAATGAAACCAATTTCTACTTATTTTATAACTCCCCCAATCAATACGGAACTGACTGAATCTGATGTGTCTAATCAAGTTTCCGATGCAAACATACAAGCTCATGTCGTTCTTGAGCCTGAAGTGTCTAATGAACAGACTGCTAATGAAGGATTTGATGCAAACATTTTACATGCTCCTGATGATGAACATATAGTGTCTAATGAGGGATCTAATGCAAGCATTTTGCAGGCTCATTGAAGGATTTAGTGTCTAATGATGATCTGCTATGTTGAGAGAGACAGAGATTTGCAGGCATTGATGACAAGCAAATTATAGTGCATTTTCATAGCTTGAGGAAACGTCGAGGCCATCTACCAGAAAGTCCCCATATCATGACAACATAGCATAAATACTTTTCTAATCTGTTGTTTGAAACTATTGGCATACTTGTGCAAGATAGATATATTGATATGCAGTTTGCGCACTGGTTATAGGTGCAATTACACTTCGATATTTTCAGCCAGAGACGAATAATTCAAGCAGGTACAGACCATGTTTGTAGTCCTTGTACACCATGTTGCATTTTGTGTTTTTTGGTGCTTGCATCATTTAGTGTTTATAATCTGAACTACTTTGGATCATTAGCTGGTTTTCAAAGTGCATGTAGCTTCACATTTCTCAAGTTATGTTGATTTCCGGAGTGCAAGTGCCTTTGTATTTTTTAAGTTAAATGTTCGCCCCTGGTAACTTGAATTCGTGGATCCGCCACTGCACACAAATCATACACGAATGCCAGTACGAATTAAATGAAATGTAGGGACTTACGGTAGCTCGTTGTACAGGCTCACTGCAGCTCTGCTTGCGCTTGGGATGTTATATGTACAAGTCCATGTTATCACTTGCTTGGATGTGCATGCCTTGTGCTCCTTACATCCCCCTCTGCATTTTTGACACGGCAAATGGTTGATCAAATAAGAGGAATCGACCTTGATGTTGTACCGGAGGACAGATACTCACAAGGTTATACGGGTGTGCAGGATGTGTACCAGATCCCGTAGCGCCATCATGCTTCGCTAAAAAATGGATTTGCTTGTTTCAGATATATCTCCAGAAGAAATAAGAGTTAAAGTCAGAGTTGTATAGGCGTGTAAGCTAAGAGAGCAGTGAAAGGATATCCAAACATCGTCGGAATAGTGCACAAGGGAGTGATGTGTGGATACCTAGTTCGGGTCGGCGTTTGGGCACGCTCGCCTAGCTAGAGTGCAGGTCACTTCAAAGCCATTGAGGGTGATGCGCTGGCATTGGCTGGCCGCGCACGGATGCAAATCTTGAGTGGCAGTGGAGCGCTATGATGCGGTGGACGAGACCGTTGGTGAAGCTCCAACAGCCTCGGGGGGGAGGCGGAGGTGAAGTAGCCCCGGTGAGCTGGAGACGGCGTCGATGAAGCACACCTGACGCGTTGGGACTCGGTGTCTATGAGGCACGTCGGTTGCAGTGGCCGATGTTGTCGGTGGACCACCCGGTGCGGTGGACGAGGGCGTAGATGAGGTAGCTCCGGTGCGGTGGTAAAGAGCGACCGTCGTCTTCGTCATCGTTGTCCGGCACAGAGGTGGGGAAAGAGACGAGACAAGGGGCGATTCGAACTTTTCTTCGGTGCCTTAAAGGCACCTGCCTTTGTGTCCATGACATGTGGGCCCAATAGTGGCTGGCCCACATCTCAGTGACCCAAAGGCAGGTGCCTTTAAGGCACCGAAGCAGCGTTCACCCCGACACGACCCTAGTCTGCCTGGTGCGCCTACATTTGAGAATGCAAAAGAATCTTCTTTCATTTGCAAACGAATCTGCATGTATTATCATGCTCGTGTTTTCCTTGCAATAATTAGTCATTGGAAACGAGATACTCCCTTCATTCACTTTTGTAAGTCGTTTCAGACAACTTAAAATGAACTGTTTTGCACATTGTCTGAAATGTCTTCAAGGTCTTATAAAAGTGAACAGAGGGAGTACTATAAATTAATTAATGAGGAGTTATTTGAAAAAAAATCAAAATGGTATCCACGCTAATGTGGATTAGAGTGTGTGTCACATAATTAGTTATTTGAATTAGAGTGTGTGTCACGTAGCGATCTCCAATTCTAACGTGGATTTCACATTTCACTGTATCCATGCTACTTTTTTAATACAAATTCATATGTCTATGATGAACACCATGGTAGTGAGAAAACTTTTGGATGGATTCAAACATATGACCTACAAAAAGCACAACAAATTGAGTCAATGTCAACTTTTTGAAACTTAGTATGGCACGAATTCGAAATAATTACTCGTATGCATAGTCCTCAGTTCATATCTTACAATGTACACCGAATTGAAACATCGATATTAAGTCTCGTACTATGTACATTCAACC
>NC_041389.1:291125178-291165409 GCF_002162155.2 Triticum dicoccoides
TACTTCCTATATCGGTCAATCTTCCTCTCCTAACCACCTTAGGAAGCTATCGGTTTCCAAGACATGTTCAGTCTTTCTCTCCATATTTTGATCTCTAAGTTTCTCAACTACACAACCCACTTTTCCACTCTGTTGCCAAATGTATTTACCTCACACACCCGCCATTGCACCCCATGCTGAGCTCTCTCTCTCTCCCCCTTTCCCTCTCACCCTCTCACGCTAAATACATGCATTGCCTATCTAGGCCCCCAACCTCTCGTGCACATGCACACACGTTGTATATCTAGGTCACTCCCTCGAGACTGTCTCACTCTTTCTTCCGCACGGCGGGCCACACTCGCTCAATCTTGCTCTCTTTATCTGAGTCTCGTTTAAGCTCGTTTTACTTCTCACACAAATGCTCCGTGTTCGGGCCTCGGTCGACACACTCTATACTCTCTCATGCATATTGTCTATCTAGGTCAGTCCATCCAAGCCGCCGCTACTCTTTCGACCTCATGGCGGGCCACACTCACTCAATCTCTCTCTCTCTCTCTCTCTCTCTCTCTGTATGTATGTCTCGATTGATGAGGGAGTCCTGGATTAGGGGGTGTCCGGATGACCGGACTATGACCTTTGGGCGGACTCCCGGACTATGAAGATACAAGATTGAAGACTTCGTCCCGTGTCTGGATGGGACTTTCCTTGGCGTGGAAGGAAAGCTTGGCGATACGGATATGTAGATCTCCTCCCATTGTAACCGACTCTGTGTAACCCTAGCCCTCTCCGTGTCTATATAAACCGGAGGGTTTTAGTCCGTAGGACGAACAACAATCATACCATAGGTTAGCTTCTAGGGTTTAGCCTCTCTGATCTCGTGGTAGATCTACTCTTGTACTACCCATATCATCAATATTAATCAAGCAGGAGTAGGGCTTTACCTCCATCGAGAGGGCCCGAACCTGGGTAAAAACATCATGTCCCTTGTCTCCTGTTACCATCCGCCTAGACGCACAGTTCGGGAACCCTACCCGAGATCCGCCGGTTTTGACACCGACATTGGTGCTTTCATTGAGAGTTCCTCTGTGTCGTCATCTTTAGGCCCGATGGCTCCTCCGATCATCAACAACGACGCGGTACAGGGTGACACTTTTCTCCCCGGACAGATCTTCGTATTCGGCGGCTTTGCACTACGGGCCAATTCGCTTGGCCATCTGGAGCAGATCGAAAGCTACGCCCTTGGCCATCAGGTCAGATTTGGAAGCTTGAACTACACGGTCGACATCCGCGGAGACTTGATCTTCGACGGATTCGAGCCACGGTCGGGCGCGCTGCACTATCACGATGGGCATGATCTAGCTCTGTCGCCGAATAGTGCCCAGGAGGCCACCCCAGTGTCCGCTCCGACCCTTAGTTCGGAGTCGACTGCGCCAATCGAGGACGGATGGCTAGACACCACCTCGGGGGCTGCAACCTCTACGGCGATCGAGCCGAACATCCGTCTTGTCCTTTGCGAAGCTCGCGACTCCAAGGTGTCGGACTCCTCTCCGGACTCCGAACCTTCCGCGCCCCTGCCGATCGAATCCGATTCGGCGCCGATCATGGAGTTTGCCGCTGCAGACATCTTTCAGCATTCGCCCTTCGGCGACATTCTGAATTCACTAAAGTCTCTCTCCTTATCAGGAGAGCCCTGGTCGGACTATGGTCACCAAGGATGGGATGCGGACGACGAAGAAATTCAAAGCCCACCCACCACCCACTTAATAGCCACTGTCGATGATTTAACCAACATGCTCGATTTCGACTCCGAAGACATCGACGGTATGGACGACGATGTAGGAGACGACCAAGACCCAGCGCCTCTGGGGCACTGGAAGGCCACCTCGTCATATGACATATACATGGTGGACACCCCAAAAGAAGGGAATGGCGATGGAATGACGGAGGACGACCCCTCCAAGAAGCAGCCTAAGCGCCGGTGTCAGCGGCGCAGCTCTAAATCCCGCCAAAGAAAAAACGGGGATTCCAGCACGGGAGATAATAATACCCCGGACAGTGCCGAAGACAACCCCCTCCAGCAGGATTCAGCACAGGAGGATGGAGAAGCCAACCCTCATGAGAGAGCGGCAAACAGGGAGGTCGGGGATGATAATTACATGCCTCCCTCCGAAGACGAGGCAAGCCTCGAAGACGACGAATTTGTCGTGCCTGAGGATCCCGTCGAACAAGAGCGTTTCAAACGCAGGCTTATGGCCACGGCAAGCAACCTCAAGAAAAAACAGCAGCAGCTTAGAGCTGACCAAGACTTGCTAGCCGACCGATGGACTGAAGTCCTTGCGGCCGAAGAGTATGAACTCGAACACCCCTCCAAAAGCTACCCAAAGCACAGGCTGCTACCCTGATTAGAGGAGGAAGCACCCAAACCTACATCACCAGCACACGACGCGGCCGACCGGCCACCTCGTGGCCGCGACAGAGAGGCCTCTCGGCCATAGATTCAAGCCGCACCTCGGCGCCGCTATACCAAAGCACGGGGAAACACGCCGGACCTGCGAGACATATTGAAGGACAAGGCAAGGCGAACAAGATCGATCTACGGATCGCATGGGTGCCCCACGGCACGTGGCGATAACCGTCATGCCGGACATGGTAAATACGGCCTGGCCGAACACAGCAGACAAAGCTCATTTGAGCTACGTCGTGATATAGCCCAGTAGAAAGGCGCCGCACACCCACTATGCTTCACAGATGAAGTAATGGATCATCAAATCCCCGAGGGTTTTAAACCCGTAAACATCGAATCATACGATGGCACAACAGATCCTGCGGTATGGATCGAGGATTATCTCCTTCATATCCACATGGCCCGCGGTGATGATCTACACGCTATCAAATACCTCCCACTCAAGCTTAAAGGACCAGCTCGGCATTGGCTTAACAGCTTGCCAGCAGAGTCAATTGGTTGCTGGGAGGACCTAGAAGCCGCATTCCTGGAAAACTTTCAGGGCACCTATGTGCGACCACCAGACGCTGATGACCTAAGCCACATCATTCAGCAGCCAGAGGAATCGGCCAGACAATTCTGGACACGGTTCTTAACAAAGAAAAATCAAATAGTCGACAGTCCGGACGCAGAGGCCCTCGCAGCCTTCAAACACAACATCCGTGACGAATGGCTTGCCCGGCACCTAGGACAGGGAAAGCCAAAATCCATGGTAGCCCTCACAACACTCATGACCCGCTTTTGCGCGGGAGAAGACAGCTGGCTAGCTCGTAGTAATAACATGACCAAGAGCCCTGGTATTTCGGATACCAAGGACAACAATGGCAGGTCGCGTCGCAACAAACACAAGCGCCGCATTAACGGCGACAATGCGGAGGATACGGCAGTTAACGCCGGATTCCGAGGCTCTAAACCCGGTCAGCGGAAAAAGCCATTCAAAAGAAGTACTCCGGGCCCGTCAAATTTGGACCGAATACTCGATCGCTTGTGCGAGATACACGACACCCCCGAAAAACCAGCCAATCACACCAACAGGGACTGTTGGGTGTTCAAGCAGGCAGGCAAGTTATGCGCCGAAAACAGAGACAAGGGGCTGCATAGCAATGACGAGGAGGAGCCCCGGCCACCGAACAATAGGGGACAGAAGGGCTTTCCCCCACAAGTGCGGACGGTGAACATGATATACGCAACCCACATCCCTAAAAGGGAATGGAAGCATGCACTCAGGGACGTATATGCGTTGGAGCCAGTCACCCCAAAGTTCAATCCATGGTCCTCCTGCCCGATCAGCCCCACTAGCATCCGCCATGGCGGATTCGCCGCATTGGTTCTAGACCCAATCATTGACGGATTTCACCTCACTAGAGTCCTTATGGACGGCGGCAGTAGCCTGAACCTGCTTTATCAGGATACAGTGCGAAAAATGGGCATAGATCCCTCAAGGATTAAACCCACAAAGACGACCTTTAAAGGCATCATACCAGGTGTAGAGGCCAACTGTACAGGCTCAGACACACTAGAAGTGGTCTTTGGATCCCCGGATAATTTCTGAAGCGAGGAGTTAATCTTCGACATAGTCCCATTCCGCAGTGGCTATCACGCCCTGCTCGGACAAACCGCATTTGCAAAGTTCAATGTGGTGCCGCACTACGCATACCTCAAGCTCAAGATGCCAGGCCCTCAAGGAGTCATTACGGTCAATTGAAACACCGAACGCTCTCTCCGAACAGAGGAGCATACGGCGGCCCTCGCGGCGGAAATACAAAGTAGCCTCTCAAGGCAATTCTCCAGTCCGGCTATTACACGTCCGGACACCGTCAAGCGCGCCCGGAGTAACCTACAACAAGACCGCCTGGCACGTTCCGTGCAAGTGTAGCAGTGCGGCCCCAACCCCAGCCCTCACGAAATTGCGAAACCATTGCTACGCGTACATAATTATGCTCTGGAAATACCATGGGCATAAGGGGAGGGGCACAACCACGGCACGCCCAAAATGCGGCTCAACCACACTAGGGGCTCCCGATTTTTTCATTTATTTTTTCTTACTTTCAAGACTCCATTCTCCGGAAGGCCTATCCAGCAGTACAATCGCCGAACACATGATGCAACAGCCAGGAAGGCAGCAAGCTGCGTCGAATGTCCAGGTGGTCTCTTTAGCGAGCTAAATACATGTCTTACATAAAGTCCCGCAGCTTGCCCCTGGAGGGGGACATGTCAAATAATCCCATCCCTTGCTTATCGCGCTATTTGTATCGTTCTGCTTTCATAGCAGCCCTTTAATAAACAATACATAGCTCTTGTCTATTCTTGCATTCATTTTTTTATGTAAGTATGTTCAGTTATAACATTACGCAACCGTACACTTTGATACGGCCAATACACCAGGGGCTTAAGTACCCCAGAATATGGTGCGAGAAGACCGAACACTCTCACGAGTGCGGCACCCTGAACTTATAGCATTATATGCATCAGCTTCGAATCATGTCTTGGGTCAATAGTTGGGTTTGCTCGGCTCCCATGTTTTGGTACCTTATGTTCCGTTATATCGGCTAAGGTAGCATTTCGAGAACTACTGCGATTGTGCCCCAGTTGAGCTGGGTTGAGCACCTCAGTAGAGCAAGCTAAAACTGACCGTCATGATAGGGCGAGAGCCGGTCGCTGTTCGAGAGGTTTGTGAGTCCCTAAAGACTTATGCCGCTTAGAGCGAGGAGCTGGCTTTGTCCGGCCTAGGCGTGGATAGCGCCCCGAACTCGGTCTTCCGAATACTAGGGGCTTCGCCGAAATTTAAAATTATAGAATTCTATGGCTAAGTGAGAGTGATAAAGCATTATAGTCTGACTGCCTTGTTCGTTGTGCTGAGCGCCTCCCTCGAAGGACCCAAGAATGGGAACAAGAGCGCTCAGGTTTATCCCGAACACCCCAGCACTCGGGGCATGGGGGTAGAAGCCGACGACTTGCATCTCTCAGATTCAATAAACGGCTGCAAAGAAGGTAATATTTTAAATTCAACAAGCGTTGCTTAGCGCATATGAACAAGTTTTCAGCGCACAAGATAAACATGAGCGAGTTTACTCAAAAATTACATCCCTAGTACATTCATTCGCCACAAGGCGGGCACCCTTCAGGACGCCCTCATAATACATTTCGGGCCTGCGATGCTCCTTCCCCTCCGGCGGCCCATCTGTCACCAGCTTCTCAGCATCCAGCTTGCCCCAGTGCACTTTAGCGCGGGCAAGGGCCCTACGGGCGCCTTCGATGCATACAGAGCGCTTGATGACTTCAAGCCATGGACAGGCATCCACCAGCCGCCTCACGAGCCCAAAGTAGCTCCCAGGCAGGACCTCCCCAGGCCACAGCCGGCCTATAAGGCCCTTCATGGCCTGTTCGGCTATCTTATGGAGTTCGACCAGCTACTTCAGCTGGTCGCTCAAGGGCGCCGAGTGTCCGGCCTCAGCATACTGGGACCAGAACACTTTCTCAGTCGAGCTCCCTTCTTCGGCTCGGTAGAATGCGGCGGCATCGGACACACTATGGGGCAGATCTGCGAATGCTCCTGGAGAGCTTCGAACTCGGGTAAGTAACAAGTAATTCACTTTCACGTGCTTGCTTTGCATAAAGAATGCCTTACCCGCCGCTATCTTCTTCATCGCCTCAATTTCCTAGAGGGATTTTTGGGCTTCGACCTTGGCAGATTGGGCGCTCTCAAGGGCCGACGCAAGCTCGGACTCTCGAGTCTTTGAGTCAAGCTCCAATCTCTCGTGTTTCTTCACAAGAGCATGGAGCTCTTGCCGCACTTCCTCCGCCCATGCCTCCTGCTTTTCTCGCTCGGTGCGCTCCGCGGCCGCATTGTATTCGGCCTTGGACAGCGCTTCCTTCAGGGTCGCCACCTCGGTTGTGGCCCCTGTAACATTCACGTTGGTCCTATCATTATTTGCAACCAGGTATTTGTATATACTCAAATAAGGTACTACTTACCTTCCTTGTCCTCGAGCTGCTTCTTGGCAAGGCCGAGCTCGTTCTCGGACCGCTCGAGGCTCTGCTTCAATGCATCGACCTCCGCAGTCAGTGCGGCAGAGGTCAGCAGCGCAGCTTGCATTCCCATATTGACATATTTATGTTAGACTCTTGCGTATATCTTTTCAAATCCTCAGTCCGGCTTTTCTTTCCGAACACCGAAGAGAGCATCAGGGGCTACTGTGTATGCGGTAATATTTTTACATGTCTTAAATACATACCTCAAAGCCTGTTAGAAGGCTGGCACAGGCTTCTGTCAGCCCGCTCTTGGCGGACTGAACCTTCTGGATCACCGCACTCATAATAGTGCGATGCTCCTCGTTGATGGAGGTGCCATTAAGCACCTCCAGCAAATTATCTGGTGCCTCCAATTGGACGGAGGTCACCGGCGTCATAGGCTTGCCCTTCTTATGAAGGGGCCGCCTGCCGGACTCCGGAACCACTGAAGGTTCCAGTGCGGCGTCCGGCCCAGGGCCGGACTTAGATCCCTCTGGGGTTTTATCCCCTTTGCGTCTGGAGTCTGGAAGGTCGCCTTGCGGCGCCTCCGGGGCTACCTCCTCCTGGCCTGGCCCCTTCTGGGACTCCACCTTGGCATCGTCCATGGGGCGAGGGGAGGTAGCAGTCGGAAGTGAAAGACTGTTCACATCCGATGAATCCAGGGATCCGCTCGATGAAGCGTCGAGCTGGGCCTTGGGCGGACTGCATGATTATGTTCGGCGTTAGAAGATACTGTGCACTAAAGGAACTCCATGAGTTATTCTGGTATCCGGATACTTACGATGTTACCAGGGGCTTGGCCCTGGATGGCCATTCCTCTCCGCCGTTTTCGGCATCGGTGGTGTAGTCCAGAAGAAGGGTCTTCCCCTTCTTGGACCCTCCGGCCTCCCCAGTTGGGGCGGCCTTCCTTTTCTTTCCTCCTCCCGTTGGAGGGGGAGAGGCTTCTTCTTCCTCCTCCTCGTCTTTGGAGGAGGAGGGCGCTTCGGGGTCGTCGGGCGATGAGTCCGACACCACCAGGCGCCGGGAGCTCCTTCGAGTTCCCGTGGCCTTCTTCTTGGCCTTTTTCTCTGGCACCACGTGAGGTGCCGGGACCAGCAGCTTCGCCAAGCGGGCATCTGCTGGGCCTTCAGGCAAAGGAGCCGGACAATCGATCTGTCCGGACTTCTTTTGCCAGTCCTGTTAAAGGAATGGGAGCTTAGATCCCGCATAGAGTCAAACTATGAAAAACAAGTACCCTGTAATGGGTAAACTAAGCTTACCGCACTGGCTTGGCGCTTCGCGCTGAATCCGCGATCCTCGGTAATGGGAGGGTGAACCTCGGAGCTCTTGAAAAGCACCTTCGAGGCATCTTCGTGCATTGTGTCGAAGAGCCTGGACAAAGTTTGGTTCTGGGCCGGGTCGAATTCCCACAAATTAAAAGCCCGTTGTTGACACGGGAGGATCCGACGGAAGAGCATGACCTGGACTACGGTGACAAGTTTAACCTTCCTGTCAATCAGGTCTTCGACGCAGGTTTGGAGTCCGGTCAGCTCTGCCGAATTACCCCATGATAGGCCCATCTCTTTCCATGAGGTGAGCCGTGTGGGGATGCCAGATCGGAATTCGAGGGCCGCTGCCCATTCAGGGTCGCGCGGCTCGGTGATGTAGAACCACCCCGATTGCCACCCTTTGATGGTTTCCACAAAGGAACCCTCGAGCCATGTGACGTTGAACATCTTTCCCACCATGGCGCCTTCGCACTCAACCTGCTGGTCGCACACTACCTTCGGCTTGACATTGAAGATCTTCAGCCATAAGCCGAAGTGGGGCTTGATGCGGAGGAAGACCTCGCACACGAAGATAAACGCCGAGATGTTGAGGATGAAGTTTGGGGCCAAATCATGGAAATCCAGGCCATAGTAGAACATGAGCCCCCAAACGAATGGGTGGAGTGGGAAGCCTAGTCCGCGGAGGAAATGGGGGAGGAACACCACCCTCTCATGGGGCCTGGGGGTGGGGATGAGCTGCCCCTCATCTGGGAGCCGGTGCGCGATGTCGTTTGACAAGTATCCGGCCTTCCTCAACTTTTTGATATGCCTCTCCGTGACGGAGGAGGCCATCCACCTTCCTCCCACTCCGGACATGGCTGGAGAAGGTTGAGGTGGGAAGTGCGGACTTGGGGGCACTAGAGCTCGAGTGCGCGGAGATGGATAAGCAAAGGAGGAAGAAGGAGTAAATGGAAAGAGTGGATCCTTATCCCCTTATATGGGCGGACGAAACTATGTACCCCCACGAGCCTAGTAAAACTTGCTTATCTCCAAAGCACCGTGATTAATGGCGCGGTTGGGTTACCCACGCCCGTATTGATGAGAATCCAGAATAAGGGGACACGATCTCTGCTTTGACAAGACGTGCCAAGGAAACCGCCTCGCTAAACGTGCTGAGGTGGGACGTAAAACGATTCGAATAAAGGCTTGGCCGTGGCATGATGTCACGCTGCGGAATACGTCAGCAGATTAGATTTGTACAAATATTATTCTCTCTACGGTGGTATGTGGAACTTATTTTGCAGAGCCGGACACTATCCTTGTGTTCAACATCTTCTATGAAGTATTCGGAGGAGGAACTCGCCTTGCAATGCCGAAGACAATTTGCGCGCCGGACTCGTCGTCATTGAAGCCTGGTTCAGGGGCTACTGAGGGAGTCCTAGATTAGGGGGTGTCCGGATGACCGGACTATGACCTTTGGCCGGACTCCCGGACTATGAAGATACAAGATTGAAGACTTCGTCCCGTGTCCGGATGGGACTTTCCTTGGCGTGGAAGGCAAGCTTGGCGATACGGATATGTAGATCTCCTCCCATTGTAACCGACTCTGTGTAACCCTAGCCCTCTCCAGTGTCTATATAAACCGGAGTGTTTTAGTCCATAGGACGAACAACATTCATACCATAGGATAGCTTCTAGGGTTTAGCCTCTCTGATCTCGTGGTAGATCTACTCTTGTACTACCCATATCATCAATATTAATCAAGCAGGAGTAGGGTTTTACCTCCATCGAGAGGGCCCGAACCTGGGTAAAAACATCGTGTCCCTTGTCTCATGTTACCATCCGCCTAGACGCACAGTTCGGGACCCCCTACCCGAGATCCGCCGGTTTTGACACCGACAATTGACCTCGCTCTTTCTCGGACAAAAATGATATATCACCATGTTTGAGCCCAATTCGACCTATTCACATTGTATACTCTCTCACGCACATTGTCTATCTAGGTCACTCTCTCCAACCCGTCTCACTCTTTCGATCGCACGGCGACCCTATGTGATCGATTGATCTTGCTTCCTCCCACACACAAAATATATCTACACGTCTGTGACTGGATCATATCTCAAGCTCTATCTTACAGCCCTCACCCTTGCCAAAATCTCAATCGGACAATATCTCTCCAGAGCATATATATCTGTTCAATGAATAGCGGACCACACTCACTTTGTCTCTCTATCTATATGTCTCTCGATTGACCTCGCTTTCTCACACCGTATCTCCCACGCATTGAAGCTACTACCTCTCCATCCCTCACAAAGCCGGAGCTATTTACATTGCGAGGAGCACTCCAACCTTGGATTAATTTGTGTAGGCATTTATTCTGGTCGGTTTAGATTATATTTTCGTAGCATTCGGCCCACAACTACTCCAAACACCGTTGCAACCCCCGCAACTCCCCTAGTTGATTTCCCTCTGGTTCGGTCATCGCTCTCTCGCACGTCCTTTCTTGCCTTCAACGTCGCACCATGGTATTGTTGCAAAAAAATATGTTGTTCTCTTTAATTATTATATATAATCTACAAAACTACACACCAATGGTCCACTTGGAATGGAACAAATTTTGACCCACAAATTAAAGTGCTACAAACTACACACCGAGGGGCCCACATGTCATGAAACAAATTTGGAACCATATACAAATTAAAAAATAAAGGACGAGGATCGAACATGCGACCTGGCCTTCAAGCCGCACGTCAATAGGCAACATACGTAGAACAGCAATGTTTGTTGTAGCCCCTTTGTTCACATAATGTTTTTATATTACCACAGCCTATTTAATGGATAACATGTAATATTATTTTTAGTACTATTAGCCTTCACTTACTGGTGGGTTCCATGTGTGCTCTCTCTCTCTCTCCTCCCCTTCTGCGTTTAGATGCACGGGGAAACACGAAGAACTCGCGGGCGATGTTGCCGTTGAACATATCTGGACGCGTTCACAAGTCACGGCACCAGTTTCACATACTAGCAGTACTAGTCAGTGTGTACGTGCAATGCACGTTAATTTGGAAGTATATTAAGTGCATGCGGATATTAAGTAGGATATTATTTGCGTGTTATTATGTGATTAGCACTATTTTTGGCATGAAATTAACTACACACTAAACGTGTTGCGCTCGACATTGAAGCAGTCTAGGTCGTTGGATGACAAGGAATACATGTGGCTTGATGACGTTTTATATTTAATTTGATACGGCTCTAGCAGAACATTCAATCGATCAAACCATAGATTTCGTTCAGCCTGACTCCGACTTTAAATTATACGACGATCGATATAAAATAAACGGAAATGATAAACGTTTGGATTTTAAGCATGGCAATCCGAACATTTTTCATGGCAAATTTAAATTACGCGGCGCGGCGGGGGCGTCTTGCAGTGGGAAGCGGCTCCTCTGCCGTGCTCTGTGTGTCGACGGGCCACTGATCGACGGCGACGGTGGCGTCTTGCACCGTTGTTGGCGTACTCCTGGACGTTGGCCTAGCTTCAAGGAAGACCAAAATGTTCTGGACTTCGGAGCGAGTCAACTGGCATGAGGAGGCGACTGGCTTGGTGTAAGGAAGTGGTCGACGGCGGCCATCCATGCCGCTGAGGGGGGCACTGGCACCCGCGCGGGGACAGGCGCTGTCAACGGCATGACGGAGACATTCGTGTGCACGGGCACTAGCACGGGCGTGCATGTCAGTGCACGCGCAGGCACATGCCCTGGTAGGTGCACGGGCGCATGGAAGTCGGCACGGACCTTGTGGAACCCCGTGGGATCAAGCTTAGCGACAATGTGTGGCTCCCAGCCCATCAATTCCACGGGGATGGGCGCTGGCGCGGTCGGGGCGACAGGAGCCGGAATGGGAGTGGGGACAGGCGCGGCATCTTCCCGCAAGGCCAGTTCAAGCTCGTCCCAAAGCGCCTTATGTTCTTGAGACTCCGGTTGGGTGTCTTCCTCAAGAAACTGGAACACTAAGGGCAGACCATTGTGATGCGGCATGGTGTACGTTTAGGTCAGGCTAGTTGGAGGTAGACGACATGAGAATCGGAGAGGAAGAGAGAAGATTGTAGCGATACAGGGTAGTGCGGGGTTGATTTTAAACTGCGGTGCCGACGACATTAAAAGTGGGAGCAGTTGGGACGAAGGTGGGCGGCGGAGCCTGGTTAAAGGGCTCGCCTCCCAGTGAGCCTACACAGCGGTCTGCTCGCACGCCTCCCTGGCAGTCAGTGCAGCGGTCTGCTCGCACGCCTCACGTCGACTCATCACATGCTTGCTCGGATGGCACCTGCCGATGAGAAGCGGGGACTCGTGGCGGCACGAAACGCCCACGGTTTCAATAGTGAAAGCGTTCGCCTTAACGTGACAGGTCTTTGTTCCAAAATACCTTGGCTCTTCATTTGTGCAACTTGTCATAAGAAGCTTGTCTCAAATTGAAGAAAAAACTGACGAAGTAATATTTGTGCCATATCACGTGACCATGCTCAGTTTCAAGAATTCATGCTCACTTTTGGATTTTCTGAAATTTAAGATCCAGGATTCGAAACAATATCATAACTTGCATCATGCAATAAATTTTCAAGTCATACATCTGTCCTGTTGTATTTCTTAAGAAAGGATTTGGTCAAACATTTTGCTTAGTTAGACTTCAGACAAGTTATATATGCAGAGTAAAAGGATAATCCTTCCATACCAGTGCATTGCCTGATATATTAACTCAAGTACTAGGCACGAACAAACAGGCTCAATTCTGTGCTCATCCTGGTGTAGTAGTAGTAGTACTAGGCAATGCAGTTGACGGGTGACCTTGACGAGCGGCGGCCGAGGGAATTGAACCGTGCTCGGCACGGCAGGTAACGTTGTCTAGTTACTAAAGCATCCCTCCGTTGTTCATCAGTAGTCATTATGGACCGGGGACATGAGGGGAATTTCCTAGGGCTGGAATTCTGGCCTCCAGATATTTCGACTTGAAACGCTGAGGCTCGACTGGTTGGGGTTGCCTAATGTGCGTACCACGCACGCCACTGAAGGACACGAGCCCGTTTTTTTGTTTTTTTTATATTTTTAGGATCAACATGAGCCAAGGTGTGGCTGGTACGCTGTTGGGTCCTACCATTCGAGAATACGAAAGGAACCTTTTAAATTGCCGAACGAATCTACATGTATTACAATACCCGTATTTTCCTTGCAAATACTAATCTTAACGTGGTAATTGATTTATGACGAGTTGTTGAATTAGAGTGAGTTTGTGATATAGTGATCTCAACGTGGATTTCACATTTCATGGTATCCCTAGTAAGTTTTCCAATGCAAATTCAAATTTAAAAGATGAACAATACGGAGGTGAGAAAACTTTGTATGTATCAAGAATATGACCACACACACAGAGAGAGAGAGAGAGACACACGCACGAACACAACAACAATCCAATAAGTATAGTGCATCTATTTTTCCAAACCATGCATGTATGACACGAATTCAAAAATACTCCTTCTATTCCTAAATATTAGTCTTTTAGAGAGTTCAACAAGTGACTACATACGGAGCAAAATGAGTGAATCTAGACTCTAAAATATGTCTATATACATATGTATGTGCCAGTCCATTTGAAATCTCTAAAAAACTAATATTTATAGGAATGAAGGGAGTACAATATAAGACATGCATGGTCCTCAGTTCAATATTTAAAATGAACATGATACTGAAACATGAATATTAAGTCTAGTACTACAGTACATGCAAATGTTGTGATTAGGCGGAGCTATGATTGTCGGGGGTCAACCCCTCGACCTTAGATAAAATTGTGGAACTCTGTTTAGGGTTGTTTAGATTATATTTGTCCCCGCCCTCCCAACCACCGATTGGTTGTGCACCCCCACCCCTCCTCCCGGGGAGAATATCATGTGCCCCCATACCATAGATGCTATATGCCGATACGAGTTGCTTGGGGCTTGTAGATCTGAGATATAGCAGCTTACATGATGTGTCTTAATATTTTAACAGGAAACCTTGATTAGTTTGAGAATTGCAAACAATTTGTACAAAAACTACTCAGATGCCCTTGGATCCCATATCCAACGACCTCGAAGCTCGTATCACCGTAGCATCTAAGATGAAGGAGGACATCATATTCTCCTGTATGTAAGAATATCATGTGCTACCACACCTTAGATGCTTTGGTGATACAAGCTCTTCGGAGCCGTTGGATTTGTGACCCAACACCTCCTCGGTGGTTCGAATGGTTTTTTGCAGAAAAGCCCCAAAAGAGTTTGGCCACTGCTTACAAGCACAAAGACTGCTCAGATGCCATTGGATCTTAGATCAAACAACCTCGAAGCTCGTATCACCGTAGCATCCAAGCTGCGATAGCACCTTATGTTTTCTCGCACGGGAGTATATGAGGTGCTCCCGCACCGTAGATTCTATGGTGATACGAGTTCACTAAGATCTAATGCCCACAGTAGGAGGTTTGAATGTTTTTGCAATATACAGCTGATAGAGTTTGGGAAATGCGCAGAAAGTACAAGTACTACGCATGTGCCATCTAATCACTGGTCAGATGACCTAGATGATCATATCACCGTAGCGGGTAATTAAGCTATGATGAGCACCTAATATGAGCAACAGGGAGCCGTTGGATCGAAGACGCAGCGGCATACACGAGGCCTGAGTGTTTTATTTGCAAAAAAACCTTTGGAGAGTTTGGAAATTGCGCATAATTACAAAGACTACTCCCAAGCCATTGGATCTCACTTCCAATGGTGTAAAACCTCGTATCACCATAGTACCTAAGCTGCGGGGTGGATGTGATATTCTATGCCGCTGTCATTTTTGTTCGTAAACTTGCAAAATACGTGTAACTCGTGCCGTTACTTGTCTAACCGCGCAAAGAGTTTGTTCAAAAAAAACCATCCTACACTGAAATATCGGAACAACACACGGGGGTCCCACTTGTCATTAATCAAATTTGGACCTAAAACTAACAAATCTGAAAGACGAGATTCGAACTGGCAACCTGGACTACAAAGCGTAACTCGATAGCCTGAAACAACAACGGTTGTTGGCTTTGTCCCATAACTTGATTTTATACAGTATTACTTTGAGTAGAGTAGAGGGAGTGCCTCGTCCACACGTGCATGACCGTTGTCTCACTTACTGGTGGGTCCTAGGTCTGCGATCTCAATCTCTCTTCTCTCCATCGTCTAACCTTTCCACGGTCACACACGAAGAGTGACGCTAGCTTGCCGTGGTGTTATTACAACTAAAAAAAGCTTGGAAAATAGAAGAATCGCCTAGAACAAGAGACGTTGTGGCTGGTCGAGACGGAGCTAACCACATCCATCCTCCGTGCGACGTTTGCATGATGAAGTTGTGTGGCTAGTGGGGTGTTTTCGACCGACTGGCTGGGTCCCGAGGTCAAACCATAGGTACTAGAGTTACTGCCGACGTCTGATATAGTACTCCCTCCGTCTAGGTGAGTAAGTCATAGTGACCAAGGAGGAGGGGAAAACGAGAGACCTTAATGTTTATTTGCTAATTAATAGCATTGCATGCAATGATCTAACCACTGCATGTCGTGTTTGGTAGTCTCAAATCATTAAAAGCATGCACACCCCTCATCTCTTATTGGTTGATATGTCAAGAAACAAGAAACGAGATAGAAGTTAATGCACCGCGCCTAAGTGTTTTGGGATTATTTGATTTTTGTAAGATGACTTACACACCTACATGGAGGGAGTATATTTTTACACGCACATTTTTCCACAGTGCCGAGACGAGGCACACCCTACCGCGCGGTTTCGGGGTCCTCCCTGGTGGTGCACGCATATATTCTTCCTGACGTGGGACGCCCTACCGCACGTTTTCTGGGTCCTCCTTGGTCGTAGCGCCGAAGCAAGTAAATGAGTCGTCAAATCATGAAAGACCACCTTTCCCGCCGAGTACATCAGTGAAGCACGGTGGCTAGCTAGTTGGGCTAGTTCGACCGATTAGCTACGTCGCCGCCACATTTGTTTTTTCACCCCTTTTTTTATCTACTTGCTGGAAGGTAAATTTAAATATTCACCGCGGCGCTGCTCTGGTGTATGTGTGCAGTAGGCTTTTTAATTTTTTGATTGATGGGAGTAGGCGCGGCAGGATTTTTGATTTTTTGATTGATGGAAGCAGGCGCGGCAGCAATTAGTCACGATGACTCCGCCTGTAAAACCCACCGCTCCCTGATGTGAGAAGTCATCGACTGGTGTTTTATCGTGTTGAAAACCAAAAGATTCCCCACTCCTCGGCTGGCTCCCTCCGCCTTCCCATAGATTGCATTGCCTTTTAGCCATTTCGCCCCCTTTGCTTCCTCTCCCCATTGCTTCTACCTGGTGCCATGGCGGCGCAGCGGATCACGGAGTCCGAGGTGAGGCGCCTGACACAGGAGCTCCATGCCAAGGATGCGGACCTCAGGGCCAAGGACGTGGAGCTTCGTGAGCTCAAGGAGGAGAGGAGTGCCATGCTCCTCCGTTATGTGCGGGAGTTCATGGAGCTTCAAAAGCGGCAGACGTCCACCACAAAGATGCTCGAGGCGTCGGCGGCATTGCTGCAGAAAGCGGAAGATACGATAGGCCGTCAGGGGAGCCGGCTGGAGCGCGAGCGGGCCGATCATGACGAGGTCCAAGATCGCCTCAGCCACTTGGTGAACCAAGTTGCCACGCATGTGTTGCGGCTACGCGATGCCTACCATCGTGCCAGCGCGACGATGCCGGCCGTCGGGCTAAACCCGTTCGACCACCCGGTCGACTTCAACGAGATGTGGCTTCCTGACCTGGTCTCCTTCTTCACCTATATCTCCGAGGATCTGAGCCGTCTCCGCGCGATGGTGGGGGCTGAGCTGGACAAGGAGGGGTTACGGGCTGCCGTCGCAGTTGCTGGGCGAATCCTTTCAGGGGCTCCGTCACCAGAATCCATTCGTGCCATTGGACGCTGTCTTTGACGAGCTGGCTCCCGTCGACCGGGAGCGGGCTCTATGGGCGGTTGCACCCTGCATCACCAACGTCATGCACCTCGAGAAGCAGAGGGACTTCGGTGGTGTTTAGGCGCCCTCTGCATGGGCATGTCCATGTCTCAGTGCAACATGACCGTTGGATCAAACTCAGACGATGCATATCAGTCACTGTAGCACAAAGCATGTGGGTGTGTTTGGTTGCATTCTCATCTCAATATAGTTGTTTCCTCTTCGTGTATTTTTGTTAACCTACTAGTCTGGACTCATGCACCCTTCATGTACTCTGCCAAACACCCAAAAGTGGGTCGAGAAGGGAACTTTGCTCCCATCCCGCGCACCCTTCATACACCCTGCCTAACACTATTCGTGCTTCATATGGTTCATGTTTCGTGGAGTATTGTAGCACCGTACTCTCCGTGCGCTGTAGACCTACTTCTGTTAACATTGATCTCACCGTTCATTCTCGACCGGACAGTCAAAAAAGCGGTACTATGTTACATATAGGAGTAGTTGACATGCGCACAACATTATTTATTACCGTCATATCTTACTAAACTAGCAACAAGATTGTCTAGTACTGACATATGAACCACTGCACATGCCTAGTAGTAGGACCACTGTGTATGTTCAAGTGGCTGCCGTGTTTCGCACTCCTCCATCGTAAGAGTGGAAACGCTTGCTGTAATCTTTTTTTTCTTCAGAAAAACAGTGGACACGCTCTACCATGCGGATCCTCCTCCAGCCATGCACTAAATTACTCACTTTCACCGACGTGTGGGACAGCCAGCACCTGGGTCCACTAGCCATGCACTAAATTAGTCCATAGTAGAGTGACGGTAGACTACCCGATCGAAGCGCCGCAGTAATGCCCAATGAGCCGTCAAATCACAAAACCCCCTCCTTTCCAGCAGTAAGTTGGACGGACGAAGCAACCATCATTTCACTCTTCTCTCTCAGCTTCCTCTCTTGAAGAAAACCGCCACTCAATTCACTTCTCCCTCATCGAGTTCCTCCTTTCACTCTTCTCTCTCAGCTTCCTCTCTTGGATGGATGCTAGAGCACCGGCCTACGTGATGTCTATGGCTCTGGACAAAACCGTCGAGGCTCATGGTACGAAGAAGCGCAAGCACCCCGCCGAGACTACCACAGACAAGCTCAAAGCCATCGCCCTGTCCAAGCCCCCCTCTCCGAGATCCCTCATTAAGCAAGTCCAGGTAATGTCTCTTGTTGACGATATTTTTCTCGATCTTGATCGTGTTTTTTCATCTAACATGCAGTACTAGTACTGGTAGTACAACTTTCTGGGTGATCTTGCATGTGATTTTAGTGTGCCAAATGACGGCTCTAAATTCCTCTTTTGACCAAAACATGCGAGAGGTTGACACTGATTTCTTATAGATTACTTTCAACTACTCCCTCTGTCCCAAATTTCTTGTCTTAGATTTTTCTAGATACAGATGTATCTAATACTAAAATGTGACTTGATACATCCGTATCTAGACAAATCTAAGACAAGAATTTTGGGATGGAGGGAGTACTTTATGAACATCAATGCTACCTTTGAAGAGGGTATATTTGCCTCAGTAACTTGTGTTATGGATATTGCAAGTAATCCCTCTGCTCTCATGCCTTTGAAGACATGTTCTAGTGTCTTTGTTCACTCATTTCTGTGCGTATATGTAGTCATATATGGAGTATAATATCGAAAATCATCTTATATTTCTGAACGGAGGTAGTAATAAAATATGGTTTTTGTTTGAATTAGAACCAGGTCCACGGTGGAGATGAAGTTCTCAAAGTCATGTCGTGTGAACTGGAAGACCTGGGGATGAGTTCTACTACTAAACTATCCAGCTGTTGTGTCCTTGTCGCCACATGTCCTGAACTAGTGTTTTCCTGTAGCATTGTTGTCAGGCGTGTTCTCGAGGTTATACTGGACCACAACAATTTCCTGGTTGTGCCTTCGATTATGAAGGGTGTGGTTCTTGTAAAGCTTCCCAACAAATCTGATGTGGTTTGTCTTCATCATCATGTTTATGAGTGGAAAGACCACTCTGTTAGGTTCTCCAAGGTTGACAAGATGGTGATTGTGCATGTAGACATCTCTCACGAACTCCATGGCCTAGTCAGTTATGCGGGATTCAACCCGTAGGTCGGTGGCAAGAAATAGTCTGCAGAGTTTAATTAGTGCAACTTTGCTTGTCTGTAGTAAGTACTATTGTTCAGTACTTGATTTGTGTTTGTGAACCCTGTATTGTTTATTAGTACTGCCGCTTTTGGTGTGTGGTCAGTCCTGAGAACGGTCTATGTTAATGTATGTCCACTCAATTCAGTCTGTATATTTTGAAGTATCCAGATCATCTTTTTTGTGAGGACGGTTTATCAATTATGGTTACACTCCAATATCTGTATGCATTGCAGGGTTTATCGCACCCACCAGGATTTCCAGTCCCATGGATGTTCGGTCCATACGAGTTATCACGACCTTTGGACTGTCCTGCTTGTGGGAGTAGGAGGGGCCCCTGCATGCCACCCGTAGTTGGACGATCAATCTTCTGTTTAGTACTTCAACATAGTGATTTCCTGGTAAGGATTCACTCGTGTCACATCAAGTAAATCTTATTGATTTACTGTCTAAATCTTATTGATTTAATGTCATGTTTTCTTTCTTTTCCTGCAATTATATGATGCAGGTTTTGCCATGTGACATTCACCACAGAATAAACTGTTTGGTTTGCTCTATGATGTCTATTTTTGCAGGTTTCACTTCTTATGTCGTGTCAGTAACGAAGGCACTGTCCATCACTTATATTACTGGAAAAAATGGGTTCAGTCTGTTGTCTGAGTACAAGCTAAATCCCTATGATGAACTGCAGTTCGGTTTAACAAAAACGCCACAATTAGTCCTTCTCGCGTTTAGAAGAAATGAAGAAAAAAACTGGATCACGGTCACGGATCCTAGTCAAGTTAGAAAGCTGATCATAGCAGACCAGACATGATCGCCGTTGTCTCGCACATCGGTACCACCTTCAGCAACGGATCGAGCACCGACAGTTGCTCTAGCACTGACAGCGGTAGCAGCTCAGTCTGATCCAGCTGAGGATTGGGCACCGACCGTGTCAGTGGATAAGTCTGATCTACCGGAGGATCGGGCATCGACATCGGCACCTGCTCCGACACCGGCACCAGCTCTACAAGGAGCACCATCTCCGGTAGCAGCAACGGCTTCGGCACATGCACCAACACTTGCACTTGCATCCGCTCCGGCCCGTGCAGTTGCACCAGCAACAGACTGGGCTGCAGTTCACACTTCATATACCAAAGTCCTTACAAAAACCGACATGTCCACCTTCTTGGTAAGCATTGCTGCCCAAGTGCTTCGTTTTTTTTTTCTTTTCATGTTGTTTCACATGATTCAGTGTGTTGATCTAACTGTTTGGGTATGTCTTATTGTTTGCAAACAGAGAATTCCTAGAGCAACGAGGGAGTCGCTCAACAATCCAGGCGACCGCGGCCAAGTTTCTCTTACCATGCGCAGCCTTGGTTGAATGAACCTGCTCAGTATACCGTAAGTACAAAGGATGGTCGCATGATGATTGATGCTAAAGGATGGTCAAGGTTCAAATCTAAATCATATCTTGTGGTAGGGGATGATGTCAAAATCGAACTTTCTCGACAAGGAGAGCTGGTCCAAATCAACTTTGAAATTCTTCAGTAGCAGCATGCAACTGCCGAACTGATCTATCCTCCGAGAGATTTTGATGTAATAATCTGGCATGGTGAAACAAGTGTCCTGTGTGTATAAGTAGTACGGCAATATTATTTATCACATGGTATATCGTTGATAGAATTGCAACTCTGATTGCTGGTTAGGAACTGTCGTTTGATTTCATTCCAACAGCTATTATGCGTTATTCATATTTGTGTATTCGCCTTGCGACATCATCTAAAACCAGCGCCATACCGATCGCTTGCAATATGAAAAGCGCTAAGGTAGAACACATAGGCCCACAAACATGCAGGGTGGGTCTGCGGCCCAAAGTCCAGAACTGTGAGCCTTCCTGAGTATTATATTCTCAGCTGAACCCCCATAAAAAAGCTGAACCCCCATAATGCCTGTGCGTTGCATGTAACATCAAGATGCATTTGTATGAGTATTTTATCTTGTGAGAGAAAAGGATGAATGAGGGAAGGCCTTATTTGCAAATGTGGAGAGGTGTGTGGGTACCTTTTTGCAAAATTGCCATAGTTTCCTTCCTATCCGTCAGATATATATCGGACGGCCTATATTGCAGGATGGCAGGCACACCATCATCACCAACTTGTCTATACTGTGTTAAAAACAACTGTGTTTTTTATAATTATATATGTTATATATATTCCCCTTGATTTTTCTTATGTATAAAGTTGTGATATAAAAGATTTGTATATTTCTTTGCAGAGGGAGTATCTCTCTGACAAAATATATATTTATGTGTAACTAGTTACTCCTGTCTTTCTACTTCCTTTCGCTGATATGTGGGGCAACCGGCAACGGGGTCCACGTGCCATATGCACAAATTAGAGTGCACAACTACACGGTAGACACACCCCGGTAGTAGCGCCGCTGTAATGCCCAATGAGCCATCAAATCACAACCCCCCCCCTTCCGGCTTTAGCAGTAAGCTGGACGGACGAAGCGGCAATATTTCACTGGGCCTGAATCCCCTTCTCCCTCGTCTGCTTGTTCAGAGAAAACCCCCTCTCGGCGATTGCATAGGGTTTTCTCATGGAGAACCAGGTACGAATTCTTCATCCATCCCCGATAAATCCAAGTCCCTTGGTCGCAGGTAATCCTAGGATGGCAGCCGTCGCCGTTGATGCATTTTTCTTCCTACTGAATCTGGTGTGTTCCATTTGTAGTGCCCAAAGTGTGAGTACCCTACAGGTTTCTGCGCCCTCGGCAAGGTGCCACACTTGTTCCTTCTCATCCTAACACAGGATTTTGAAACGCGCACAGTATGTTCCTAGAATCCTCTTTTCTATCTGGGAGGGTGGGGTTTCTTTGAACATGTTGTTGACTAATTTGGAAATTTGGATTGCTATATTTGGATAAAAGGTACTACTAGTACGATGGTCAACACTGACGTGTAGGAGGAAGTTATTTCTAGATTTGGATAGGGAATACATTGTGTTCTCATATTGTTTTTCCTGCAGTGTATTATTTACTCTGCCAGAACACATGTACTCAAGATGCTCAGCCTTGCCATAACTGAATACACTAGTTTAATGGTCACAGTGAAGACAAGCCATGGATATAAGTTCCAAGTTGGCTTCATGAACCAAGAAGATCGCTGCTTTTTTTATGGCCGAACTTGGATAAACTTTCTCAAGTGTTATGGACTGAAAGTTGGCGCACGAATGTTGACGGAAATAGCAGAACCTGGTCTCATCTTCACTGCGATCTTCCACCCCGACGTCGTTCCAATTGTTTATCCATGTTAGTTTTGTATCTGGTTCTTGCTTGTTGAATCGATTACTTCTTAACCAACCTATTCTGTCTAACTAATTACGATTTAACTTTAGAAGTAGCAACGAATCTCTCACGAAGATGCTACTTCTAACTGATATTTTCTTATAATTGGTGGCACGTGTAGGTTTTTTCGGAGTTAAGCAGGCTACTCGTTTGTTATTCTTGTCAGGACCCCGACTCAATGCCACATCGATCTAGCATGTAACACCTCATATCACTTTGCGGCCTCATGCACGGTATCCCCACGGGTGTCGCCTTACCAGGCCCAGGACCGTTTGCGCCTTTTGCCTCACGTATATGATAGTGTCGCTAGCATCCATATGACAAAGAACCCGGGCTGACATGACTAGTCATGAACCCAAATTGGCGCTAACTTACAGGGACAGGCATACATGACCCAACAACGAACGTGTCGGTCAACAGCGAGTGAATCCGGGCTGTAGCAACTGGGCTAGCAGGACTCCGGTAAACCGGGCTGTAGCAGGCTAACAGGACTCCAGTAGACACCGCGTGACATTTCCCCGAAGGGACAGACACAGGAACGAAGAAGGACACATGTCGGCCAGCCTAAGAGTTCTGGAGCAGTAGCAAGCTACCAAGGCTCAGTGGAAGCACTAGGAGACATTTCCCGGTAAAAGAGGCGACCAAGGATAAACAACTAGGTTGTCAGATCCCACACATACCAAGCATTTCAATAACATACACACAATATGCTCGATATGTGCAAATACAACATGGCATCACAACATGACTCTATGACTCAAGTATTTTATTCAATAGGCTCCGAGGAGCGAGATATTACAAGCATGAGTCTCATGACCCAACATTCAGAGCAAACAAGTCAAGCACAAGCGGAAGCTTAACATGTCTGAGTACAGACATCTAGAAATGAAAAAGGCTGAGAAGCCTGACTATCTACTAGATCCTGCCGAGGGCACAAGATCGTAGCTGAGGTAACAAGCTAAACGTCGAAGTCCATGCGGTACTACTAGCGAGACTGAAGTCTCTCTGCAAAAACATAAATTAAGCAACATGAGTACAAATGTACCCAGCAAGACTTACATCACATCTAACTACATATGCATCATTATCAACAAAGGGATGGTGGGGTTTAACTGCAGCAAGCCAGCTTTGACTCGGTTGCTATCCTGAACTACGACTGCAAGTAACTCTTTTGGGGTGGCGCACACGAGTCCACATATTCACCATATCAATACACAACTATGGATCCGCTCCCGTCTCCCTACGAGAACGCCATCCATAGCACTCACGCTTATCTTGTGTATTTTAGAGTATCCACTTTCACTTGTCTATGAACTGTACAGGCAACCCAGAAGTCCTTTTCCGCGGACATGGCTATTCGAATAGATCATATTAACCCTGCAGGGGTGTACTTCTTCACACACGCTCTCACCACTTACCGCCGTTTACACGACATGTACTCGGCAACCTTCAAGCGGAAGCCCAGCGAGGGTGTCGGCCACGACCTGACTAACCACACAAGTCTCTCGTCTAGGTTTATCGCCTATTCGGGTTCCATCCGCAAGGAGATCCGGCCGGGGTGTCGCTCATGGCCCCAAACGATGTGTGCAGGGTTCCCAAGCCCACCATCCGGGTGCTACTTGGTACACCGGGCCACTGTGCCTAGTCTGTCCCAAGCCCACCTGTACCGGGTGCCACTTGGTAGACTACTCACACTACCTACAAACACCAGAAACTAGTTGCAACTCCTGGACAGAGATCGAGTTGACTAATAAGTCGAGAGAGTCAATTAAGGATCCCAATGTGTGGTAGTAGCTGTTCATGGATCACAAACACAGAACTCAGTTCCTGAGGACGGCTGCAATGAGACAACCCACCATGTACTCCTACATGGCCTCTCACCGCTACCTTTACCAAATCGTGTTCACACACTTAGCTCACAAACAGTAGGACATGTTTACACACCTCCAATTCATCCCCGATGAATCAGACCTGACTCAACTCTAAGCAGTAGCAGGCATGACAAACAAGCATGAATGAGTAGGCACATCAAGGCTCAAACAACTCCTACTCATGCTAGTGGGTTTCATCTATTTACTGTGGCAATGACAGGTCATGCAAAGGATAAAGGGGTTCAGCTACCGCAACAAGTAACAGTTGAATCAGTGTTGTCCTAATGCAGTAAAAGAGAGCAGGAGCAAGAGAGTGGGATTATTTCGGAATGAACAAGGGGTTTTTGCTTGCCTGGCACTTCTGAAGATAGTAATAGTTCTTCATCGGTGTCATCGAACTCAACGTCGGAACAACGTCTACTGAGAGGGGACAAATACGGGCAAACAAGGAAGAACACAATCAATGCTATGCAACAATATGATGCATGATCATGACATGGCAATATGATTTGGTTTAAGCTAATGCAACTAGCAACCAGATTAAATGAAGTTGGTTTGAATCCAAGATTCAAATTCAAACTCCATATGTGGATATTTAAATGCCATTTATATGATTTTGTGCTAAACAGCAGCTATAAGTTGTTCTAACATGCATGAAAATGGTACATATGGATAGATTGGATTTTTCTGATCATTTTTCATATATAATTTATCTCATTTGGAGTTACGGTTGAATTTCTATGATTTTTACAAGTTTTAAACATTTTCTGGAATTTCCTAAAAAGAATAAATACAGAAAATGATTTACTGCGTCAGCCTGATGTCACAATGACGTCAGCAGGTCAACGGGGCATGGCCCGGGTCAAACCTGACCAGGGGGGTCCACTGGTCAGTGACACAGTGTTGGCTTGAGTGAATGACAGGTGGGACCAGTCAATGCTGACTGGGCCAGAGTCAAAGCTGACACCTGGGGTCCATGGCGTTAGCACTAATCTAATAGAAAAATTATACTAACCTAATTAAGCTCAGGGGCCCACATGGCAGTGGCTCATGGGGGTGCTTATAGTGGTCATTAGCACTAACAAACCGGCGCCACGTCAGCAGGTGACGCCGGCGACAACAGCAGCGGCGGAAACTCGCCGGAGTTGGTCGGGGCGGCGCTACTGGCCGCGGCTGGGCGCGCTGAGGGCATCTACGCGGAGCTGGAACTTGCACGCATCCAACGGTGCAAGCAGCACCTGCTGGGGCGGCCGGAAACGACGACGGCGTCGAGGTCAGCGGCGACCGGAGCTCGTGCGTCGATGGATTCGTCGCTACGGTGAGCAAGGCGTGTGTTGCTTGGCATCTACGGCGGCTGCACGTGCTAACAAGGCTATTGGGCATGCTAGCATGACCAAAGGGTCACCGGACTGACGCCGGCGATGAGCTCGGGCGGAGGTGAGCTTCGGCCTCGATGAACACGACGGCTACGGTGTGCAAAAGGACGAGGCATTAGGGGGGAAATGACCGGAGGCTCACAGCGCGTCGATTGAAGTACTCGTCCGACTCGGGGAAGGCCTACAGACGACGGAGCGACGACGGCGATCGCCGGAGTCCGAGGAAGAAGACGGAGCTGATGGCGGCGTTGTTGGGGCTCCCGCAGGGCGTGGCTCGGTGAGGAGGAAGAGGGGGTCGAGGCGGAGCCTCTGAGAGCATTGGCGAGGCGAGGTAGTGGCGGTGGGCGCGGCAACGGTGTGCGGCGGCGAGGGCAGCGCTCGGGCGCGGTGAGAGAGAGCGACGAAGAGGAGGGGATGAGGACGGGAGAGAGTGAGAGGGGGCCAGGGGCTGTGTGGCAATCCATGGCGTCGTCTAGGAGCACCGGGGAGGAGCCAGGCAGGCAGGGAGGGAGGAGCTGGCGCGGCTCGCCTGCGCGCCGGGCACGTAGCTTCTTCTCCTCCTGGCAAGAGGAAGAAGACAGTGCTACCCCTGGTGGGCCGGGCTGGCTTTGCCCGGCTGGGCTGCTACAGTGGTGGGCTGGCTGGGCTACCAGGTAAGTCCTTCTCTCTCCCTTTTAAATTCTGTTTTTCTATTTTTCTGTATGTTTGTGGCTTTATTAAAAATATTTAGACACCTTCAAAAATCCTAAAAATAATCATAGGCTCTTTTTAGATTAATTCCAACAACCCACCCTTATTTCCAGAATTATTTGAGCATTTAAAATATTTACTAGCATTTAAATGCCCAAATGCAAAGTACATATGATTTAATTCAGTGACCAAATATGTCATGGAAAAATGTGCAACACCTCTGGTTATGGTTCTAGCATTTTCCAGAAATGATGAACATTTTTGAAAGCCATTTGGATTCACTGAAAATATTTTTAGATTGAACCTATTTGAATTCCATTTGGTACTAGGGTTTGGACATCCCCATTTCAAGTTCATTTGAAAAATTAAACATGATGCACACATGAAGGGCTAGCCTACTACAGACCAGGACCAGGGATGTGACAACTCACCCCCACTAAGCAAAAATCTCGTCCCGAGATTCAAACATAGGGTAAGATGAAGGGGGAACGCAAACTAACACAATCTTCACAATCCAGGAAGCACTTCATAGGGGCGTTGATTCGATCACCATCTTTGACTCGATGTCTTCCTCTAAGAACTCCAACTAACAAGAGAAGAAGAGGAAAGGGAAACTCTAGAAGAATTGATCTTCTCGAAGACCGAACAACTCAGGATCAACTCATGGGATGAGACATAGCAGCATCCCCCGAGCTGAGACACGAGGCATACATCTAGAGGGATGGAGTGGAACAGATGACGAGGGTTCACTAGGTAGACAACAATTCCACACTTAAGAAGGTGGTAAACGATTGTCAACATAGCGAGGAGTTGAGTTGTCATGATACCATAACGGGGCACCTTAGGGAAGGTGACTTGTAGAAATATCCCCTTAAGTGGCAAAAAGAATTACCTTTGATTTAGAGATCATTGAGACTCTTTATACCAGCCTAAGGCAATTCTGGAGCGATCATTTGGAGGGGGTCGGTAGAATGGCATGCTTGGATTAGAATGGATGATGTGGATTACCTTGTTGAAAACAACACAAGGGATGACTTTAGTAACTGAGGAGAAGCTCAACAGTAGAGAATGAGTCCACTGTTTAAGAAGTTATAGCATAACCGAGGAAGCTGAGAGCAAACCCAGTTAGTGCCGATGATAACACCTAGAGCTTGCGCGTGCTCTCAAGAACTTGAGCATTTCCATATTCATCAAGGTTTACCAACATCCGTGTCAAGGATCCTGGCAACACAACATACTACCATGATGGATAGTGATGGACGATGCAGATGCATAGGAAGATAATAGCTTCTCAGATTTCACCTTAGCGAGGCCAAGGAAACAAAATCTGGATGATCGACCAAGAGACATTTAGCACTCCGCTTCTAATGTTCTCCTTCATGTGCTAGCGTAATCCATAGATAATTATGGTTTGATATCTAGAACATCAAGTAAAAGGTCGGACTTCGGGAACACAAAAATCATAAGGCTCAACTAGGGAGTAAATTCTATGAAGTCCTTATGGGGAGGTGGCCAACTTCCTCAAACAAGATACTACAATAATAGGTCTTTCGGCTGGGTGTGTTGGCCATGACATCCACTTTACCGGTTATCGAGGGACCAATATTATAGTTCTTGGGAAAACGTTCCAACCATCATATCTGCCTGAGATTCAGATCTGGTTGGTGTCAGGATATTCCAGACTCATCGAGTCTAGAAAGAAAAATGAAAGTTTGCAACACAAATCGACGAGATGACGTTGCGAGATTCTCGGGAAATGAACTACGATAGTAAGCTCCAAAACATGAGCTGGTTCTGCTACACACATGTGAACATGTTGTCCCAAACAAGCATGACCTCATGGTTGTCTTACAACAAAACACTACCGAGTTCTGGTTGGGAACCATCATCGAGGATATCGGAGTCTTGTGCATGATCTAGAATTAACACAACCAATTCCTTTTCCTTGAGCAAATCAATCAGTGGCTTGGGGTGCTAGGGAATACATATGGGATGAAGGTTGCAAGTCTCCAAACCACAGAATACTTCGCACATATGCTTGACTAACTTGGGATGATTCCGGAGGAGGCAAAAATAAACTTTCTCGAATTCACGACGGCAACTTACATCAAATGCACGTGAATCAAAGGAAGTCACGTCTTTCATCCAACATATACTTCATGAACGGGGCATGAAGAAAATGCTTACACAAGTTTCCAACACTAGCTGGATGTTCAACACAAATCACGGAGGAGACAAAGTGCTGCTGATGGGCTCAATAGCAACTCATCGGAATTTCCATATCACTGGACTTCCACCGTTATGTGAACAATGTGATAGTATTGGTCAGACCAAAGGATGTAATGGTGTATGCTCGAGGAATCAACCACGAGTAAGACAACATTATGAATATCGTTGGTTCTGATTTGATTTGAGGATAGCCCACACTCAAATCAAAGTTTTGACAAGACAACAGATCCAGCAACTGATCACGAGGACCAATCGATGAGAATATCATCTTTCTTCAACACACACACACAAGGATATCCCTTTGGAATGAACTGAGTCAGACAAGCTTTTATCTTCCAACTCTCCAAGTTGGTGTTTAGCTTGTCCAACTAGCTCAGGGTATCCAACACGGATTCTTGGAGAAAGGGTGGTTTCGAAAACCAACTTGGTCACGAGCTCAACATAGCAGTCAGGTGACAACCTGGTGATACTTCTGAGAAGATAATCGAAAAATCACGAACCACCGATATGCTATTAAGCTCGAGAACAATCTTGCCTTTTAGGGCAAGATGAGATGATCAAAAGAGTGAGGGATTGGCACAATCCTAACTCATTGATCGAAGGGTGCACCGAAAATAAGGACTAGGTAGCACGTTCAGTCTTAAAATGATGATTCAAGAACCAACACACTAAGAATGAAATTATTGTCCTTTAACTACCAAGCAACAAGGTTGCTAGGAGTATTGATTTCACACATCACGATTCACTTGTCGACATTCCGGTTGCAACAACACGGGAACCGAGAAATGAATAATGATGGAGAGAGTATCACTATATCAAGAGTTCATAGGATGGTGTGCAATTCCCATGATATTCTTGATATAAAGATGGTAATACTCCAAGGTGGAGAAGAGCAAAAGCTGGATTGGTATTTGACCTGCGGAGCACAACTACTTTGACCCAATCCTAGATATGGATGAGGTACTAGAGTTCATTTCTCCTAGTCATTCTGGAATAGAATGATTTGACGTACCACAGAAATAACAGGCATCGATAACACGAATGCACACATACTCTTGACTATCAATTGATAGACGAGGGTTAGAAGACAACTAAAGAGGGACAACTCAAAGGAACATACGGTTTTCTGAGTTGTGCATGCATAGATTAGTATGTCAAACCAAGTTCAACAAGTTTCTTCCGGGTAATCCATGCGGAGAGGTAGGACTGGCAGGGTATCATCATAGAATCGAGAACTCATCGAGAGCACTCTAGTTGTGATCTTTCAGTTCAACGAGGAACTTATGCCATAAGTGGTTCATAGTATTTGGAAGAAGGGAATACCACGGACCTCGAGGACTAATGTAAAGGTTAGTAATATCCTAAAGGAACTAGCAAACACTAACAACACGAGGTAAGTAGAGTGAATCTTGGGTCAAGAACCCAGGAATAGAATGCCTACTAACTAAGTGGCATCATGGGATGCTTTCGAGAATGATGGCCAGAGTCATCACACTAGGACACATAACATGGCTAAATTGCTAGGAGATTCTATAATACGCCTAGGGTCATAATAATAATTCCAACATAAATGCCGAGGCAGTACCTCAACACACTAGTTAGTGTGGTTGATTTGGCACAAAGGAACTTCGGAAAAGGAAAGAAGGGATTTACAACTACATCAGACTATTTAGAGACCCAGGATGACTCGGACAGCATAACGGCTGTAAAAGTTCAAGAAGATTTGAGACAGCCTACAAAAATAGTGGCATAACCACTCAGAAGCACAATATCAAGGTTTCGAGATCAACAGTTAACATACGGAAGTAGTAGGGACTGAACCGAGGCTTGAATTCATCAATCCTATAAGTATACGGATTAGTAACACGTGATCCTAATAGAAAGAAGAGAAGGCCTAGTTCCTTAACCTCGTAGGAAAGATAGGATGACTCAGATCAGAAGGCCATAAGGTATAAGGAGTAAAAAGAGCTTTACGTTCCATCCCACAATCAATTCCCTTATATAACTAAAGAATTTTTAGACTCAACTTCGACCAGTTTGGCTTGGTAATCCTACAGGCAGTCAAGCTCTGATACCAAAGCTGTCAGGACCCCGACTCAATGCCACATCGATCTAGCATGTAACACCTCATATCACTTTGCGGCCTCACGCACGGTATCCCCACGGGTGTCGCCTTACCAGGCCCGGGACCGTTTGCGCCTTTTGGCTCACGTATATGATAGTGTCGCTAGCATCCATATGACAAAGAACCCGGGCTGACATGACTAGTCGTGAACCCAAAGTGGTGCTAACTTACAGGAACAGGCATACATGACCCAACAACGAACGTGTCGGTTAACAGCGAGTGAATCCGGGCTGTAGCAACTGGCCTAGCAGGACTCCGGTAAACCGGGCTGTAGCAGGCTAACAGGACTCCGGTAGACACCGCGTGACATTTCCCCGAAGGGATAGACACAAGAACGAAGAAGGACACATGCCGGCCAGCCTAAGTGTTCTGGAGCAGTAGCAAGCTACCATGGCTCAGTGGAAGCACTAGGAGACATTTCCCGGTAAAAGAGGCGACCAAGGATAAACAACTAGGTTGTCAGATCCCACACATACCAAGCATTTCAATAACATACACACAATATGCTCGATATGTGCAAATACAACATGGCATCACAACATGACTCTATGACTCAAGTATTTTATTCAATAGGCTTCGAGGAGCGAGATATTACAAGCATGAGTCTCATGACCCTACATTCAGAGCAAACAAGTCAAGCACAAGCGGAAGCTTAACATGTCTGAGTACAGACATCTAGAAATGAAAAAGGCTGAGAAGCCTGACTATCTACTAGATCCTGCCGAGGGCACAAGATCGTAGCTGAGGTAACAAGCTAAACGTCGAAGTCCACGCGGTACTACTAGCGAGACTGAAGTCTCTCTACTAAAACATAAATTAAGCAATGTGAGTACAAATGTACCCAGCAAGACTTACATCAGATCTAACTACATATGCATCATTATCAACAAGGGGATGGTGGGGTTTAACTGCAGCAAGCCAGCTTTGACTCGGTGGCTATCCTGAACTACGACTGCAAGTAACTCTTTTGGGGTGGCACACACGAGTCCACATATTCACCATATCAATACACCACTATGGATCCGCTCCCGTCTCCCTACGAGAACGCCATCCATAGCACTCACGCTTATCTTGCGTATTTTAGAGTATCCACTTTCACTTGTCTATGAACTGTACAGGCAACCCAGAAGTCCTTTTCCGCGGACACAGCTATTCGAATAGATCATATTAACCCTGCAGGGGTGTACTTCTTCACACACGCTCTCACCACTTACTGCCGTTTACACGACATGTACTCGGCAACCTTCAAGCGGAAGCCCAGCGAGGGTTTCGGCCACGACCTGACTAACCACACAAGTCTCTCGTCCAGGTTTATCGCCTATTCGGGTTCCATCCGCAAGGAGATCCGGCCGGGGTGTCGCTCACGGCCCCAAACGATGTGTGCAGGGTTCCCAAGCCCACCATCCGGGTGCTACTTGGTACACCAGGCCACTGTGCCTAGTCTGTCCCAAGCCCACCTGTACCGGGTGCCACTTGGTAGACTACTAACACTACCTACAAACACCAGAAACTAGTTGCAACTCCTGGACAGAGATCGAGTTGATTAATAAGTCAAGAGAGTCAATTAAGTATCCCAATGTGTGGTAGTAGCTGTTCATGGATCACAAACACAGAACTCAGTTCCTGAGGACGGCTACAATGAGACAACCCACCATGTACTCCTACATGGCCTCTCACCGCTACCTTTACCAAATCGTGTTCACACAGTTAGCTCACACACAGTAGGACGTGTTCACACACCTCCAATTCATCCTCGATGAATCAGACCTGACTCAACTCTAAGCAGTAGCAGGCATGACAAACAAGCATGAATAAGTAGGCACATCAAGGCTCAAACAACTCCTACTCATGCTAGTGGGTTTCATCTATTTACTGTGGCAATGACAGGTCATGCAAAGGATAAAGGGGTTCAGCTACCGCAACAAGTAACAGTTGAATCGGTGTTGTCCTAATGCAGTAAAAGAGAGCAGGAGCGAGAGAGTAGGATTGTATCGAAATGAACAAGGGGGTTTTGCTTGCCTGGCACTTCTGAAGATAGTAATAGTTCTTCATCGGTGTCATCGAACTCATCGTCGGAACAACGTCTACTGAGAGGGGGCAAATACCGGCAAACAAGGAAGAACACAATCAATTCTATGCAACAATATGATGCATGATCATGACATGGCAATATGATTTGGTTTGAGCTAATGCAACTAGCAACCAGATTAAATGAAGTTGGTTTGAATCCAAGATTCAAATTCAAACTCCATATGTGGATATTTAAATGCCATTTATATGATTTGTGCTAAACAGCAGCTATAAGTTGTTCTAACATGCATGAAAATGGTGCAGATGGATAGATTGGATTTTTCTGATCATTTTTCATATATAATTTATCTCATTTGGAGTTACGGTTGAATTTCTATGATTTTTACAAGTTTTAAACATTTTCTGGAATTTCCTAAAAAGAATAAATACAGAAAATGATTTACTGCGTCAGCCTGATGTCACAATGACATCAACGGGGCACGGCCCGGGTCAAACCTGACCAGCGGGGTCCACTGGTCAGTGACACAGTGTTGGCTTGAGTGAATGACAAGTGGGACCAGTCAACGCTGACTGGGCCAGAGTGAAAGCTGACACATGGGGTCCATGGCATTAGCACTAATCTAATAGAAAAATTATACTAACCTAATTAAGCTCAGGGGCCCACATGGCAGTGGCTCATGGGGGTGCTTATAGTGGTCATTAGCACTAACAAACCGGCGCCACGTCAGCAGGTGACGTCGGCGACAACAGCAGCGGCGGAAACTCGCCGGAGTTGGTCGGGGCGGCGCTATTGGCCGCGGCTGGGCGCGCTGAGGGCATCTACGCGGAGCTGGAACTTGCGCGCATCCAATGGTGCAAGCAGCACCTGCTGGGGCGGCCGGAAACGACGACGGCGTCGAGGTCAGCGGCGACCCGAGCTCGTGCGTCGACGGATTCGTCGCTACGGTGAGCAAGGCGTGCGTTGCTTGGCATCTACGGCGGCTGCACGTGCTAACAAGGCTATTGGGCATGCTAGCATGACCAAAGGGTCACCGGACTGACGCCGGCGACGAGCTCGGGCGGAGGTGAGCTTCGGCCTCGATGAACACGACGGCTACGGTGTGCAAAAGGACGAGGCATTAGGGGGGAATGACCGGAGGCTCACAGCGCGTCGATTAAAGTACTCGTCGGGCTCGGGGAAGGCCTGCAGACGACGGAGCGACGACGGCGATCGCCAGAGTCCGAGGAAGAAGATGGAGCCGATGGCGGCATTGTAGGGGTTCCCGCGGGGCGTGGCTCGGTGAGGAGGAAGAGGGGGTCGAGGCGGAGCCTCTGAGAGCATTGGCGAGGCGAGGTAGTGGCGGTGGGCACGGCAACGGTGTGTGGCGGCGAGGGCAGCGCTCGGGCGCGGTGAGAGAGAGCGAGGAAGAGGAGGGTATGAGGATGAGAGAGAGTGAGAGGGGGCCAGGGGCTGCGTGGCGCTCCGTGGCATCGTCTAGGAGCACCGGGGAGGAGCCAGGCAGGCAGGGAGGGAGGAGCTGGCGCGGCTCGCCTGCGCGCGGGGCACGCAGCTGCTTCTCCTCCTGGCAAGAGGAAGAAGATAGTGCTGACCCTGGTGGGCCGGGCTGGCTTTGCCCGGCTGGGCTGCTACAGTGGTGGGCTGGCTGGGCTGCCAGGTAAGTCCTTCTCTCTCCCTTTTAAATTCTGTTTTTCTATTTTTCTGTAAGTTTGTGGCTTTATTAAAAATATTTAGACACCTTCAAAAATCCTGAAAATAATCATAGGCTCTTTTTAGATTAATTCCAACAGCCCACACTTATTTCCAGAATTATTTGAGAATTTAAAATATTTACTAGCATTTAAATGCCCAAATGCAAAGTACATATGATTTAATTCAGTGACCAAATATGTCATGGAAAAATGTGCAACACCTCTGGTTATGGTTCTAGCATTTTCCAGAAATGATGAACATTTTTGAAAGCCATTTGGATTCACTAAAAATATTTTTAGGTTGAACCTATTTGAATTCCATTTGGTACTAGGGTTTGGACATCCCCATTTCAAGTTCATTTGAAAAATTAAACATGATGCACACATGAAGGGCTAGCCTACTGCAGACCAGGACCAGGGATGTGACAACTCACCCCCACTAAGCAAAAATCTCGTCCCAAGATTCAAGCATAGGGTAAGATGAAGGGGGAACGCAAACTAACACAATCTTCACGATCCAGGTGGCACTTCATAGGGGCGTTGATTCGATCACCATCTTTGACTCGATGTCTTCCTCTAAGAACTCCAACTAACAAGACAAGAAGAGGAAAGGAAAACTCTAGAAGAATTGATCTTCTCGAAGACCGAACAACTCAGGATCAACTCATGGGATGAGACATAGAAGCATCCCCCGAGCTGAGACACGAGGCATACATCTAGAGGGATGGAGTGGAACAGATGATGAGGGTTCACTAGGTAGACAACAATTCCACACTTAAGAAGGTGGTAAACGATTGTCAACGTAGCGAGGAGTTGAGTTTCCATGATACCATAACGGGGCACCCTAGGGAAGGTGACTTGTAGAAATATCCCCTTAAGTGGCAAAAAGAATTACCTTTGATTTAGAGATCATTGAGATTCTTTATACCAGCCTAAGGCAATTCTCGAGCGATCATTTGGAGGGGGTCGGTAGAATGGCATGCTTGGATTAGAATGGATGATGTGGATTACCTTGTTGAAAACAACACAAGGGATGACTTTAGTAACTGAGAAGAAGCTCAACAGTAGAGAGTGAGTCCACTGTTTGAGAAGTTATAGCATAACCGAGGAAGCTGAGAGCAAACCCAGTTAGTGCCGATGATAACACCTAGCGCTTGCACGTGCTCTCAAGAACTTGAGCATTTCCATATTCATCAAGGTTTACCAACATCCATGTCAAGGATCCTGGCAACACAACATACTACCATGATGGATAGTGATGGACGATGCAGATGCATAGGAAGATAACAGCTTCTCAGATTTCACCTTAGCGAGGCCAAGGAAACAAAATCTGGATGATCGACCGAGAGACATTTAGCACTCCGCTTCTAATGTTCTCCTTGATGTGCTAGCGTAATCCATAGATAATTATGGTTTGATATCTAGAACATCAAGTAAAAGGTCGGACTTCGGGAACACAAAAATCATAAGGCTCAACTAGGGAGTAAATTCTATGAAGTCCTTATGGGGAGGTGGCCAACTTCCTCAAACAAGATACTACAATAATAGGTCTTCCGGCTGGGTGTGTTGGCCACGACATCCACTTTACCGGTTATCGAGGGACCAATATTATAGTTCTTGGGAAAACGTTCCAACCATCATATCTGCCTGAGATTCAGATCTGGTTGGTGTCAGGATATTCCAGACTCATTGAGTCTAGAAAGAAAAATGAAAGTTTGCAACACAAATCGACGAGATGACGTTGCGAGATTCTCGGGAAATGAACTACGATAGTAAGCTCCAAAACATGAGCTGGTTCTGCTACACACATGTGAACGTGTTGTCCCAGACAAGCATGACCACAAGGTAGTCTTACAACAAAACACTACCGAGTTCTGGTTGGGAACCATCATCGAGGATATCGGAGTCTTGTGCATTATCTAGAATTAACACAACCAATTCCTTTTCCTTGAGCAAATCAATCAGTGGCTTGGGGTGCTAGGGAATACATATGGGATGAAGGTTGCAAGTCTCCAAACCACAGAATACTTCGCACATATGCTTGACTAACTTGGGATGATTCCGGAGGAGGCAAAAATAAACTTTCTCGAATTCACGACGGCAACTTACATCAAATGCACGTGAATCAAAGGAAGTCACGTCTTTCATCCAACATATACTTCATGAACAGGGCATGAAGAAAATGCCTACACAAGTTTCCAACACTAGCTGGATGTTCAACACAAATCATGGAGGAGACAAAGTGCTGCTGATGGGCTCAACAGCAACTCATCGGAATTTCCAGATCACTGGACTTCCACCGTTAGGTGAACAATGTGATAGTATTGGTCATACCAAAGGATGTAATGTTGTATGCTCGAGGAATCAACCACGAGTAAGACAACATTACGAATATCGTTGGTTCTGATTTGATTTGAGGATTGCCCACACTCAAATCAAAGTTTTGACAAGACAACAGATCCAACAACTGATCACGAGGACCAATCGATGAGAATATCATCTTTCTTCAACACACACACAAGGATATCCCTTTGGAATGAAGTGAGTCGGACAAGCTTTTATCTTCCAACTCTCCAAGTTGTTGTTTAGCTTATCCAACTAGCTCAGGGTATCCAACACGGATTCTTGGAGAAAGGGTGGTTTCGAAAACCAACTTGGTCACGAGCTCAACATAGCAGTCAGGTGACAACCTGGTGATACTTCCGAGAAGATAATCAAAAAATCATGAACCACCGATATGCTATTAAGCTCGAGAACAATCTTGCTTTTCAGGGCGGGGCCGCCTGCTTCCGCCTCCCATGGCTGGCTGCGCCTCAGCGCATGCATCGCCGCCCCACCTTCTCCTAAATCGTTAACGCCGACGTCCTCCGCGCGGTTTGGTGCGCTCGCCACGACGTTGCCCTCTCGCGTTGTCAACATGGTCAACAAACAACAGGAATCGGTAGAAGTACGTGGATAGGATGACAGTACGGGCCCACCACGTCAGTATATGGAAAACTAAAATGCTTCCTCCTAGTGTTTTCCTGACATCTAGGACCCACGACATTGTGAGCGTATATAGTCAATAGACAAGAGAACAGTACAAGATCGGCTGACACCTGGGATGTAGCTGCTCGAGCAGTATTTTTTTTGTTATTGTTGAGACGGAGCAGGGTTCGAACTGGGTTGTGGCCCATCTAGCCCAGGCTTATATTTTATGTTCACCATGTGACCAGCCCAGCTATTTTTTCTTTGTGAAAATGAGCCCAGTTTATTTTTTCTGAAGAATGCCCAATCCAGGCCTACTTATTTTTCTACGCCCTGATGGGCTGCAAATCTTGAAAGTAATATGAAATGGGTTGTAAATATAAAAACAGATGACAAATTGGCAATTACTTTATAAAAAATTTCACATTTTCAGATTCCTATTTCACTGGGCATTAACCTAATTGAAATATATCTTCAAAGTACTTTAAATGTGGCTGGACATTTCAGTATTAGAAATAGTTTGGAACCCACAGAAATATGCAAAATTGGCCCTGGCCAACCAAAGAAATGACTGCAATAAATTGCATAAGAAGTTGCCATGAGCTATATATAAATTATTAATAAAAAGAAGGAGCGGTCTGACTTGTGGGCCTATTTAGTTGACGCGTATGCAAGATTTTTTTAGTTATTATATACGTCAACAAATGATTCTAGCAGACGTAACCGTTCGATGTCAATCCAACGGCCGTCATGTTTCTTCAATCTCTGATCTTCTTGCTCCAGCCGCCAAAGCAGCGCCAGCGGGACCGCCTGCTCCCACCTCCCGTGGCCGGCTGTGCTGCCGCATAGGCCTTAGCGCCCCCTACTACTCCCACCGCTGGCCAGGGCATCCCTCTACTCACCCACACCCCCTGTTATTCTGCAGCAACGGCAGCCTCACACCGCAGCCGAACCGGTGAACCCTCATACTCCTCTCTGCGCGGGCTTCCACTGCTGCATCTTTCTCGGCTCCACGTTGTCCCCTTCCTAGGCCTCGCCGTCATCCACTGCCGTGGTGCTCTCGGTGCGGTGTGGTCAATGTGGTCAACGACCGATTTCCATCAGGAGAGTACTGTACATGGAGAGGCTGACAGCTGGGTCCACGACATCCGCAAGGAAGTGCCTCCTTATTATGCAGAAAATAATTATTCCTCCAGCTGACAGCAGGGACCCACTGGACGGGCCACCAGTATTTCGCGAAAAAAACATTTCCCCCTGACTGCTGGGACCCACCAGACGGGCCACCGTATTTCACGAAAAAAACGTTCCCCCCGCTGTCAGCTCGGACCCACCGGAAGTGCCTCCTTATTACGCACAAAAAATGAATACCCCCTGCTAGCTGGGACCCACCTCGGTGGGAGGCTGACTTGTGGGCCTACTAAGTTGACTGGGACGGAGGCCTTTGTCAACTTTAGTCAATATATGAACGATTCTAGCTCCAATGACCGTACGATGTCCATCCAACGGCCGTAGTGCTTCTTCAACCTCTGGTCTTCTCGCTCCAGCCGCCCAAAGCAGCATCGGTCGTGTCGCATGCTCCTACCACCAGTGGCAGACTGTGATGCCGCGGAGGCCTCACTGCCCCCTACTACTCTCACCGCTGGCCAGGTCATCCCTCTACTCACCCACACCCCCTGTTATTCTGCGGCGACGGCAGCGTCACACCGCAGCCGAACGAGTGAACCCTCATACTCCTCTACGCGTGGGCATCCACTGCTGCGTCTTCCCCGACTCCGCGTCGTCCCCTTCCTAGCCTCACTGTCGTCCACCGCCCTGGTGCTCTCGGCGCGGTGTGGTCAACGTGGTCAAGGAACGACTTTCATCAGACATGGACTGTATGTGGAGAGGCTGACAGCTGGGTCCACGGCCACAGTAAGGAAGTGCCTCCTTATTACGCGGAAAATAATGATTCCTCCAACTGACAACAGGGCCCCTCCAGACGGGCCACCGTATTTCATGGAAAAAACATTTCCCCCTGACTACTGGGACCCACCAGCTACATCTTCGCACGCAAGGAAGTGCCTGACAGTCGGGACCCACCTGGTCGAAGCGTACGTAGTGTTGTCATTCTGGTCGAGAACATGTACGTACATATATACTGGTCGATGTAGAGGCGCGCACGTAGCATGTACACGTACGTATAGCGTCCAGTGTGCAAGAAAGAAAATACGGCCACGTATGTCTACATACGGGCAGGGTCTCGAACGCCTACTCCCGCATATGTACGGCCAGGGCTCGTGTACATGGCTGGGCCGGAACGGAGAAACAACATCGTCGTCGTGTTCATGGGGAGCCAACCGGCTGGGTCGGAACGGAATGCGTAGTCGTGTTCATCGGGAGGGCTTGGACAGAACAGGCGATGGAAACGAGGCCTGGCGTACCACAGAATGGAGGAACCGACCTTGTGTTCGACCGGCCACATTCGAAATGAGATCCTGTTCATCAAGAGGGGTCGGGCGTACCGCAAAACGGAGGAAACAGGGGTCCTATTGATCGGGAGGGGTGTGGCATACCGCAAAACGGACGAAACGGACTTGTGTTGGAGTGCTACGGTCGAAACGGGAGTCCTGTTCATCGGGAGGGGTGTGGCGTACCGCAAAACGGGACTCCATGCGATACTGTTCATCTCCACCGTCGACCTCCTCCAGCCTCCACCTGCGACTGTTCATCCACGGGCTCCTTTTCATCCAACCTCCACCACGTGCTACTCCACCGGCTACTGTTCAACCACCCCTCTCCACGGGCTCCTGTTCAACCACCCCTCCACGGGCTACTGTTCATCCACCCCTCCATCATCTACTGTTCATCTAGCCCACCACGGGGTCGTCCTGTTCATCCAGCCCTCCACGGGGTCCTGTTCATCCAGCCCCAACCGGCTCGATCGATCGGGGTCCTCTTCATCCAGAGGCAACGCCACGGGTCCTGTTCATCCACT